>NW_007732273.1:126620-137185 GCF_000696425.1 Galeopterus variegatus | reverse complement strand
ACACAGCTCTCAGGATCGCGCTGTTTCCTGACACGGGTGCTCCAGATCCGTCGCCATTTTCCTCTCCCGGATTTTTTAATTTGATATAATCCCATTTGACTATTTTTGTTTTTGTTGCCTGTGCTTAGAAGTCTTATCCATAAAATTTTTTCCCAGACCAATGTCCTGAAGTGTTTCCCTGTTTTCTTCAGTAGTTTTATCATTTTGGGTTTTACATTTAAGTCTTTAATCCATTTTGGTTGGTTGTTGTATATGGTGGGAGATGGGCATTTAGTTTCATTCTTTGGCATGTGGATAACCAGTTTTCCCATCACCATTTATTGAAGAAGCTGTCCTTTCCCTGATATATGTTCTTGGCACCTTTGTTGAAAATTAGTAGGCTGTACATACATGGATTTATTTCTGGGTTCTTTATTTTGTTTCATTGGTCTATGTGTCTGATTTTATAACAGTACCATGCCATTTTGATTACTATACCTTTGTAGTATATTTAAGTCAGGTAGTGTGATGTCTCCAGCTTTGTGCTTTTCATTCAAGAATGTTTTGGTTATTTAGGGTCTTTTGTGGTTCCATATAAATTTCAGGGCTTTTTTTTTCCCTATTACTGCGAAGAATGCCATTGTTATCTTGATAAGGATTGTATTAAATCTGTAGATCATTTTGGGTAGTATAGTCATTTTGAAAATAGTAATTCTTGCAATCCATGACCATGTAATGTCTTTTCATTTTTTATCATCTTCAATTTCTCTCATCAGTGTCCTGTAGTTTTATTGTAGAGATATTTCACATCCTTGGTTAAATTTATTCCTAGGGTTTTTGTGGTATTTTTTGGAGCTATTATAAATGCGATTGCTTTTTTGATTTCTTTTTCAGTTATTTTGTTATCAGTGTATAAAAATGTGACTGGTTTTTTGCATATTGATTTTTGTATTCTGCAACTTTATTAAATATGTTTATCAGTTCTAAGAGTTTTTTGGTGGAGTCCTAAGTTTTTTTGATATGTGAGATCATGTCATCAGCAAACAGAGACAATCTGACTTCCTCTTTTCCAGTTTGGATACCCATTCTTTCTCTTGCCTGATTGCTCTACATAAAACTTTAAGTACTATGTTGAATAAAAATGGTGAAAGTGGGCAACCTTGTCTTATTCCAGTTCTTAAAAGAAAACCTTTCAAATTTTACCCATTCAGAATAATGTTAGCTGTGGGTTTGTCATATACGGCCTTTATTGTGTTGAGATACTTTCCTTCTACACCTAATTTGTTGATAGCTTTTATCATGAAGGATGTTAAATTTTATCAAATGGGTTTTCTTCATCTATTGAGACCATCACATGGTTTTTGTCTTTCATTCTGTTGGTTTCATGTAACACATGTATTGGTTTGCATATGTTGAGCCATGCTTGCATCCTTGGGATAAATCCCACTTGATTGTGGTGTATAATCTTTTTGATTGCTGTCATAGTCAGTTTGCTAGTATTTTGTTGAGGATTGTTGCGTCTGTGTTCATCAGGGATATTGGCCTGTAGTTTCTTTTTTTAAATTTTGTGGAGTATACTAACATTTATAAAACAAATATATTTCTTAGGGCCTAGTTTCAAAAGCCCTGTAGTTTCAGGTTTAACCTAACTTTTTAAAATTACATATAGAAATGTTAAGTTTGCAAAAGACAGGAAACTTTCCCCAGGCTAAAGTCTCTGATGTAGATATAGAATTGCAACACAGCAAAATTGCTGGCTCAAAGGGTAGATGTCCTTGGTGCAGGTTAACCTTACTTGATTGTTATGTAAACATACTAAGAAATTGCTGTTGGGAAAGAAAATGTTTGCTAAGAACACATTTTTGTTGGTAGATCAACTTAACCTTTTGCAAATTGCATTATGGAATATCACTTTGTTATTTCACTGACATTACCAGCTTCTCTTGTTAAACTATACTTAGCCATAACTCCACCTATGTTCCTTTTCTGTAACTTTCTGGCTAGGAGAATAAATACTGAGACAGAACCACAGTTCAGGGTTAATTTCCCAAAGGAGGAATGCCTCCCTCTTGAGGGTTTCAAGAAATTATGCCCTTCAGGGTGTCTTACTGCTCAGAAGAAATGGGCTTTGAGTAAACCCTTTTGTATCTCCATCACCCCATGTGAGGCAAAGAAACGAAATTTTGTTCTCATCTGATTTTAGTATCAGAGTAATATTAGCTTTGTAGAATGAATTTGGAAGGGGCCGGCCTGGTGGCGCACTGCTACAGTGCGCCGCTTGGGAGCGCCGCGGCGCTCCCACTGAGGGTTCGGATCCCACATACAGACCGGCCGCTCACTGGCTGAGCGAGGTGCGGGCGCAACACCGAGGGTTGCAGTCCCGTTGCCGGTCCCAGTCCGGTACGGGCGCGACACTGAGGGTTGCGATCCGTTGCCGGTCATGAAAAAAGACAAAAAGGAAAAAAAAAAAAAGAATGAATTTGGAAGAATTCTTTCCACTCTGATTTTTTGGAATAGTTTTAGAAGAGTTGATGTTAGGTCTTCTTCGAAAGTTTGGTAGAACTCAGCAGTGATGCCACTCAGTCCCAGGCATCAGTTTGTTGGGAGGCTGCTGATTATTGACTCAATCTTATTGCTCAGGGCCTGTTGGCCTGTTGGTTTGTTCAGGTTTTCTATATCTTCTTGGTTTAATCTTAGTTTATATGTATCCAGGAATTTGTCCATTTCCTCTAGGTTTTCCAATTTGTTGGCATATAGTTGTTCATAATGATCTCTAACCCTTTGTATTTCTGTGATAACAGTTGTAATGTCTCCTTTTTTTGGTTTGATCAATCTTTTGGGTTTTTGTGTCTATATTTTGTTTGGTTCTGTTCTGATATTTATTATTTCTTTCCATCTACTAATTTTGGGTTTGGTTTGTTCTTGCTGTACTAGTTCTTTGAGGTGCAACATTATGTTGTTTCTATATTTTCTACTCTTTCAATATTGAAATATTGGTGTTTATTGCTTTAAACTTCCCTCGTAGTACTGCTCTTGTTGTATCCCATAGGTTTTGGTATGTTGTGTTTCTATTTTTATTTGTTTCAAGAATTTTTTCATTTCATTTTGATGGAGTTTGGATGTATTGTCCTCTCAGAAGTCTTGTGGAAATCTGATCACCAATGTGGCAGTGTTGGAAGCTGTTTTGAGTCATGGGGATGGATCCCTCATGCATGGATTAATGCTCTCCCTAGGTGGGGATGTAATGAGTGAATTCTCACTCTATTAGTTCCTCAAGAGCTGGTTGTTTAAAAGACCTGGCATCTCCCCTGTCTCTCTCTTGTTCCTTCTTGCCACGTGACCTGCTTGTGCACTCCAGCTTGTACCCACCGGCTGCCTGCCACTTTCCACCATGAGTAGAAGCAGCCTGAGGCCCATGACAGATTCAGCTGTCCCAGAATCATAAGCCAAATAAACCTCTGTTCTTTATAAATTACCCAGTCTCATGTATTCTGTTATAGCAACAGAAAATGGACTAATACACATTTTCAATTTTTTAATTGACTCATTGGTCATTCAGTAGCATGTTGTTTAATTTTCATGTATTTGTACAGTTTCCAAAGTTCCTTGTTATTGATTTCTAGTTTTATTTCATTGTGATCTTAAAAGACACTTGATATGATTTTGATTTTTTAATTAAATAAACTTGTAGAGACTTGCTTTGCAGCCTAACATATGATCTATCCTAGGGAATGATTCGTGTGCTAATGAGAAGAATATGTATTCTGCAACTATTGGATGAAATGTTCTATAAACACCTGTTAGGTCCATTTGGTCTATAGTGCAGATTAAGTTCAATGTTTCTTTGTTGATATTCTGTCTAGATGATCTGTTCAATGGTAAAAGTAGAATGGTGAAGACCCAATTCTTATTTTATTGGTGTCTATTTCTCCTTTTAGCTCTAATAACATTTGCTTTATATATCTGGGTGCTCCGGTGTTGGGTGCATATTTATTAACAATTGTTATATTCTCTTGATGATTTGATCCCTTTATCATTATACAATGACCTTCTTTTTCTCTTTTTATATTTTTGGATTTAAAGCCTATTTTATCTGATATAAGTATAATTACCCCAGCTCATTTTTGGTTTTCATTTGCATGAAATATCTTTTTTCATCTCTTCACTTTCAGTCTGTGTGTCTTTACAGGCAAAGTGTAGGCAGCATATAGTTAGGTCTTGTTGTTTCTCCATTCAACCAGTGTATGTCTTTTAATTGGAAATTTTAAACTGTTTACATTTGTTATTGAAAGGTGTGGACTTACTCTTGTCATTTTGTTAATCGTTTTCTGATGTTTTGGTATATCCTTTGTTCTGTTCTTCCTCTTTTATTGTTTATCTTAGTGGTTTGGTTGTTTTCTATAGTGATAAGATTGATGCCTTTCTCTCTCTTACTTATGTCTGTTCTTCTAGTGAGTTTTATTATTTTGTGTGTTTTCATGATAGTAGCTATTGTCCTTTGGCTTCCAGATGTAGAACTCCTTTAAGAATTTCTTATAGGTCCAGTCTAGTGGTGATGAGTTCCCTCAGTTTTTGCTTGTGTGAGAAAGACTTTATTTTTCCTTCAGTCTGAAGTATATAGTATTTTTCCTTCAGTCTGCTGCTTATAGTATTATTGGCTGTTGGGGTTTGTTTTGCTTCATTTTGTTTTAGCACTTTGAATATATCATCCCATTCTCTCCTGGCCTGTACAGTTTCTGCTGAGAAATCTGCTGTTAGTCTTGATGAAAATTCCCTCATATGTGACTTAATACTTTTCTCTTGCTGTTTTTGTAATTCTTTCTTTGTTTTTGTCTTTCAACTGTTTGACTATAATGTGCCTCAAAGAAGACTTTTATTGATTGAATCTATTTGGGGACCCAGCTTCCTGGATTTGGATGTCCATGTTTCTTCCAAGACTTTAGAAGTTTTCTGCTCTTATTTAATTACAAAGGTTTTGATGCCTTTTCACTCTTCTTCTCCTTCTGTAACTATGATAATATGAGCATTTGCTTAATGTTGTCCCATAGGCTTTTTTTTGTTCTTGTTAATTCTTTTTCTTTCTTTCTTTCCTTCCTTCCTTCCTTTTTTGTTTGTTTCTTGGGTTTTTTGGTTTTTTGTCTGATTGGGTTATTTCAAAAGACCTGTCTCAAGTTCACAAATTTTTTCTTCTTCTTGTTCCAGTCTATTTATGGATCTTGACTGTATTTTTTATTTCATTCATTGAATTCTTCAGTTCTCAGATTTCTATTTTGGTCTTTTTTATAATATCTGTCTCTCACTTTAATTTATCATTCAGATCATGAATTGTTTCTCTGTTTTGTTCTATTGTCTATCTGTATTCTCTTGTATCTCACTGATTTTTTTTTTTTGAGTCCATTACTGGAGAATTAGATTGTTCCTTTGGTGGTGTCATGTTCTTTTGCTTTTTTGTTTGTTTGTTTCTGTGTTTCTGCAGTATTGTCTGCAAGGCTTATGGAGCAGTCACATCTTCCAAACCTCACAGAGTGGCTTTCCAAAGAAATGCTTTCACTTGCATATAGGCCTGAGAGTACCAGCAATGCAGGATGTGGTGGCTCTGGTTCTGGGTGGGCATACTGATGTAGGCTCCATGCAGCTTCTTCAGTGGTGACCTATCAGTGAAGACTGCTGGGCTCTGTTATTGGAGAATTATTGTGCTCCATTGAGTGTATCACGTTTCCTTGCTTTTCATGTTTCTTATATCCCCATGTTGATGTCCGTGCATCTAGTGGAATAGTTACTTCTAATTTTATGGAGTAGTTTCATAAGGAAATATTTGTTTTCCATAGATGTGTCCTATAGTGTTGATTGGTAGGGTGTTTAGACTTTGGTTCTGATTGGGCACAGTAGTGCAGTTTCTATATGATTTCCCATTAATGTCAGAAATGTCTGCAAGTACCCCAGTGGCCTAGGCTGCAGGTGCTTGTGGAGGTTGTGGCATGGCTTTGCTAGGGGCAGGAGCCACCAGGTCGGCCAGTTCTTTTGTCCTGGAAGGGTGTGCATGCAGCAGCACAGCTGGACAGGGGGTGGGGTTGTTGCCAGTGGCAGGCCCTGGGTAGCTAGTCCTCAGACCCCTGACAGTGCCACAGGAACATGCAGTGGCTCTGTCACTGGTGTGGGCTGGATTGCTGTCTCTCAGACCCCTGAGGGGGGTCATGCTGGCACACAACCACTCTGCCACTGGAATGAGTGGATATACCAGTGGCAGCAGGCCTTGGGCATGCTGATCCTCAGGTTCTTGATGTATATTCAGGCATTCAACAATTCTACTATTGGAGTGGACAAGAGTCCCAGGGCAGTGGCAGCAGCAGCCCCAATTTGTCAGCTCTCAGGCTCTGGGGAGTGCACACATTGGCCCCCTTTGTCTTGGAAGGGCCCTCCCTGCTGTGCTGAACCATCTGTTCCCTGGGGTGCATGGTGCCAGATTCAGAGTTTTACTGCTGGGTCCAGCTGGTGCTGCAATGCAGCCCTCTTGGTGAATGTGGTGGCATGCTGGTAGGACCCCAGGGATAAGGAGATGCCAAAACTGTTGGGCCCTAAAGAAGGATGCATGCTGGTAGAGGCTCCATTGCCAAAATGGTGATGTGCTGCAGCAGTCTGGGTCCCTAATTTCACATCTGAGACCAACTGATATTGTTTATATGTCCCCAAGTTTCTACTCATTTGTCAGAATTCTGCCTCTGTGTTCTTCAAAGGAGAAAAGTTCAAATATCTGTCTACAAATTTACAGACTTTTTATTCTGCTATCTTCAGCCTGTTAAACTCATCCAGTGAATTTTTTACTATTGGTATTATACCTTTTGGTTTTTCATTTCTACAGATTTTATAGTTTTCTGTGTGTGCCAAGATTCTCACGTATTCACTCATCATGATCATTTTTTCTTTAAACCTTGAGCACATTTTAATAGCTGTTTTGAAGTTGTTGTCTGCCGGTACCAATATTTAGATTATCCTGGTATCTGTTTCTTTTGAGTGCTTTTTTTTTTCTTCACATTTTTCTATTTCTTTGCATGTCAACTAATTTTTTTTTTCATATGCTGATACTATGTTTGATGCACTGTAATTGTTTTTCTCTAGAGAATGTTGATATTTGTTATAGCAGGCATTTAAATTAGTGGCTTATCACTTGATTTTGTGGAGGCTTGATATCATGTTTTGTTAGGACAATTTTGTATTTGTTTTGCTCTTAGTCATAGGTGAATTCCTTGATCTTTACTGGTAAGATCTAGCCTCTTTGGGATTTTAATGGAAAGTCCAAGGTGTTTACCAAGTTCCTCTAACTTGGTGGGAATCATATGCCAACTCTGTCCTTACTAAAGCAAATGCCAGCTGAAATCTCTACCCAGCCTTCCAGATATTGATGTCTACTGGCTCTTGAAGTCTCCCTTGTGCATGTACAGTTCAGGGGCTGTCTAAGGATTTGAGGCAGTTTATGTTCAGATTTAGAGTCTTATCACTTAATTTTCCTCCCTCAATTCTGAGCTCTTCTGCCTCCCTAAACTATGTCCTCTGACCCCTCAAATCATAAAGTCTTCTGCTTGAGTTTTGGTTACACTACACCTGTTGATTTGGAGAGAGCACCTAAGGTAAAAGCCATATAAATGTAGATCTCACTCAATATAATTTCCTCCTTTTGAGAGTCAAATCCTCTTTCCTTTTTGCCTACTTTTGGTTGTCCATAGTGAACTACAAATAGTGGCTTTTTATATTCTATCCAAGGTTTATCATTGTTACCTGTGGGACAGTTGGTCTAATAAAAACTATTCTGCCATTACCAGAGCCAGTGTTTGTTTGTTTGTTTTCTTTGAACATTTACCTATCACAGAGTGTACCACACTGTACTGTACTTATGAATTTTAATTGCATGTCTCTCCAACTAGACATTAAACTCTTTAGGGTATGATCTACTTTATTCAGATATCCTTAATGTCCATTGCAGTGTCTGGCATTGTGATCAATAAATGTTAATTGAATAAATAAACCTAATAAAACTAACAAGTTTGATAAATGGGGGCTGGGAGAATGTCTCTTTAGCAGTTCTCATGTGGAACATTAGTTTTTCTCAGGCCAGTCACTTGAGGAATGTTCTGAGGGTTGCTGAAACAAATTATCCTCCTCTCTTCTCTAATCTTGATGATCTTGCCATTATTTTTATTTTATTTATTTATTTACTTATTGGTGACTGGGTGGTATGGGGATCTGAACCAGTGACTTTGGTGTTATAAGGCTGCACTCTAACCAACTGATTTGCCATTCATTTTTGGCAATGTCAATAATAAACCCAGTACATTGGCAATTAGTTCCAGATTATGGATTGTTGGGTGTCTCCAGTGGCCGCATGGGACCCCAACAGGGTTTTCCTTTCCCTAGAGGGTTGGGGCCAAAGGAATTGCCCTTTTCTCCCCCCCCCAAGGATGCGGGGCAAAAAGAGATTCCAAGAGATGGTGAGCACACCACTGCTCTCCCAGATAGGGAACAAACACACACACATGCAGCGGGGGTTCTGTCAGGCAGTTCCATTTATCGTAACACAAAAGATCATATTTATATGCTTAGCAGGAGGAGATGTCCAAGCTTAGGCCAATCCTTGAAAAGGTCAGATGTGCACGTGCCTTGCCTCTCTATGCTTAGCCCTCCCCCTTAACTTCCCTTGGGCACCACCTTTTATCCATTTAGGCCATCCATTGTTTTTGCTTAGAAAAAGGGCATGGTCCCATAATGGATTAACATGGTAAACAGGAAATAATGACATATTATTGCTTCTTTTTAGATTATTAAAATAAACCTCTAATTTCAAACAGCAGATGTGGTAGCCATGGCTCTCTTCACTCTTGCAGGACGGGAGAGAGAATATTCAGTTCAGCCCTAATAGATTTCCCTGCTCTATGGAGCAGCACTGGATTCCAGATCAGAAAAAATGGAGAGCATGGACCCATATTCTAATATGGTACCAATCAGTGTTTGACAAAGTGATGTTTCCTGATTGTCAAAGGAAATATAAGCAGTGCAAATAATTGTGGGATCTTGGAACCTTTTACTCAATGCAATTCTTCTGTATGGCTGTGGACTTTTCTGCCATTTCCATGGTGGTGTAACCTTACTACAAGGCATGTGTGTGCAGGGGGTGAACTCTACATCTGGCTCTGTAGTATGCAAGTGGCCATCTTACTGCCAAGAGCTAATGCTCCAGTTGACTGGCAGGTTTTGTAACCTAAGCAGGCTTATTTTACAAAGGTGGGAGAAGGGGATTCTACATTCTTGTTTTCTACAGGTGATTAGCCAGAGAAAGTACAGCTAAAAGGAGTTTCACACCTTGATTTTATTTAATTAGGGGTTTGTGAGGATCTGGATACTATCATTCTTTTATAAAAGTGGTGTTTAAAATCATTTAAAGTGCTGAGGTTGAGGAGCCTTAATTCAAAACCCTTTGGTTATGAGTGACTGATATATAACTGAAACTAGCTTACATATTGTAGTAGATTGAGTTATGTCCCCCTCAAACTCATTGATGCTTGAATTGTGTCCTCCAAGTTTTATGTATGAGAAATTTAGTCCCCACTTTGACTGTTAAGAGGATGGGAAATCCTATTATAGTAATTGAAAGGTGGAGCCTTGAATAATTAGATTGTAGGACCATGCCATAGTGAATGGATTAAAAATGGTGGTCAGGGGCATGGTTCTGAGGGCTTTAAAAAGAGAGTGAATGAGAAACTTGCTCCCTCTCTGCTCTCTCTCTCTTGCTCTTTCTGCTTCCACCATCTTGCAATGTGAGACCCTTGGGTCACTGTTGCCACCACCAGATGGACTTTTGACTTCCCAGACTCAGAAACTGTAAGCAATAAATTTCATTTTCTTACAAATTACCCAGTTCCGTGTATTTTGTTACAAGCAACAGAAACGGACTAATACACATATAAAAGGGGATTTACTGGCTTACACAATTAGGTTTAGTGGTGAACCTTCAGGCACAATATGTCTCCCTCTCTCTCACTCTGCTTTTCTCTGTGCTCAGAAAGCACTCCCCAAAGAGTGGCAAAGATGGCCACTGGCACTCCAGCCCAAATCCTATCAGTTTAGCAACCCCAGTGGAAAGAGAACATCTCTCTCTAACTAATTACGACAAATACTACAGGAAGCTTCCAGTTGCTCCAGCTTGAGCAGCCACTGGAGCTGGGAGTGTGGCGAGACCAGCCCTACATGAACTGAGTTAAGCAAGGAGTGATTCCCAAAAAAGAGGGGTTCTAATACCAGAGGAAAGAGATAGATATTAGGCAGACAAAAACAAAGGGTTTGGGTTTATTAATTTTTTTGTTGCTTCTCAACAGGGAAATAGGGGTTGCAGTATTAAAAGTAGAAGCAACAGAGGCTAAACAAACAGCCATTACTAGGTTAGAGTAGATGAAATGAGCAGAAGCAAGAGATGAGAGGCACTTGGGCCGGCCCGGTGGCGCACTGCTATAGTGCGCCGCTTGGGAAGCGCGGAGGCACTCCCACCGAGGGTTCAGATCCCACATACAGACCGGTTCCCGCTCACTGGCTGAGCGAGG
>NW_007732273.1:91079-125620 GCF_000696425.1 Galeopterus variegatus | reverse complement strand
GGGTTTTTTGGTTTTTTGTCTGATTGGGTTATTTCAAAAGACCTGTCTCAAGTTCACAAATTTTTTCTTCTTCTTGTTCCAGTCTATTTATGGATCTTGACTGTATTTTTTATTTCATTCATTGAATTCTTCAGTTCTCAGATTTCTATTTTGGTCTTTTTTATAATATCTGTCTCTCACTTTAATTTATCATTCAGATCATGAATTGTTTCTCTGTTTTGTTCTATTGTCTATCTGTATTCTCTTGTATCTCACTGATTTTTTTTTTTAAGATCATCATTTTGAATTTTTTTTCAGGTATTTCATAGATTTCTTTTTCTCTGGGCTCTGTTATTGGAGAATTATTGTGCTCCATTGAGTGTATCACGTTTCCTTGCTTTTCATGTTTCTTATATCCCCATGTTGATGTCCGTGCATCTAGTGGAATAGTTACTTCTAATTTTATGGAGTAGTTTCATAAGGAAATATTTGTTTTCCATAGATGTGTCCTATAGTGTTGATTGGTAGGGTGTTTAGACTTTGGTTCTGATTGGGCACAGTAGTGCAGTTTCTATATGATTTCCCATTAATGTCAGAAATGTCTGCAAGTACCCCAGTGGCCTAGGCTGCAGGTGCTTGTGGAGGTTGTGGCATGGCTTTGCTAGGGGCAGGAGCCACCAGGTCGGCCAGTTCTTTTGTCCTGGAAGGGTGTGCATGCAGCAGCACAGCTGGACAGGGGGTGGGGTTGTTGCCAGTGGCAGGCCCTGGGTAGCTAGTCCTCAGACCCCTGACAGTGCCACAGGAACATGCAGTGGCTCTGTCACTGGTGTGGGCTGGATTGCTGTCTCTCAGACCCCTGAGGGGGGTCATGCTGGCACACAACCACTCTGCCACTGGAATGAGTGGATATACCAGTGGCAGCAGGCCTTGGGCATGCTGATCCTCAGGTTCTTGATGTATATTCAGGCATTCAACAATTCTACTATTGGAGTGGACAAGAGTCCCAGGGCAGTGGCAGCAGCAGCCCCAATTTGTCAGCTCTCAGGCTCTGGGGAGTGCACACATTGGCCCCCTTTGTCTTGGAAGGGCCCTCCCTGCTGTGCTGAACCATCTGTTCCCTGGGGTGCATGGTGCCAGATTCAGAGTTTTACTGCTGGGTCCAGCTGGTGCTGCAATGCAGCCCTCTTGGTGAATGTGGTGGCATGCTGGTAGGACCCCAGGGATAAGGAGATGCCAAAACTGTTGGGCCCTAAAGAAGGATGCATGCTGGTAGAGGCTCCATTGCCAAAATGGTGATGTGCTGCAGCAGTCTGGGTCCCTAATTTCACATCTGAGACCAACTGATATTGTTTATATGTCCCCAAGTTTCTACTCATTTGTCAGAATTCTGCCTCTGTGTTCTTCAAAGGAGAAAAGTTCAAATATCTGTCTACAAATTTACAGACTTTTTATTCTGCTATCTTCAGCCTGTTAAACTCATCCAGTGAATTTTTTACTATTGGTATTATACCTTTTGGTTTTTCATTTCTACAGATTTTATAGTTTTCTGTGTGTGCCAAGATTCTCACGTATTCACTCATCATGATCATTTTTTCTTTAAACCTTGAGCACATTTTAATAGCTGTTTTGAAGTTGTTGTCTGCCGGTACCAATATTTAGATTATCCTGGTATCTGTTTCTTTTGAGTGCTTTTTTTTTTCTTCACATTTTTCTATTTCTTTGCATGTCAACTAATTTTTTTTTTCATATGCTGATACTATGTTTGATGCACTGTAATTGTTTTTCTCTAGAGAATGTTGATATTTGTTATAGCAGGCATTTAAATTAGTGGCTTATCACTTGATTTTGTGGAGGCTTGATATCATGTTTTGTTAGGACAATTTTGTATTTGTTTTGCTCTTAGTCATAGGTGAATTCCTTGATCTTTACTGGTAAGATCTAGCCTCTTTGGGATTTTAATGGAAAGTCCAAGGTGTTTACCAAGTTCCTCTAACTTGGTGGGAATCATATGCCAACTCTGTCCTTACTAAAGCAAATGCCAGCTGAAATCTCTACCCAGCCTTCCAGATATTGATGTCTACTGGCTCTTGAAGTCTCCCTTGTGCATGTACAGTTCAGGGGCTGTCTAAGGATTTGAGGCAGTTTATGTTCAGATTTAGAGTCTTATCACTTAATTTTCCTCCCTCAATTCTGAGCTCTTCTGCCTCCCTAAACTATGTCCTCTGACCCCTCAAATCATAAAGTCTTCTGCTTGAGTTTTGGTTACACTACACCTGTTGATTTGGAGAGAGCACCTAAGGTAAAAGCCATATAAATGTAGATCTCACTCAATATAATTTCCTCCTTTTGAGAGTCAAATCCTCTTTCCTTTTTGCCTACTTTTGGTTGTCCATAGTGAACTACAAATAGTGGCTTTTTATATTCTATCCAAGGTTTATCATTGTTACCTGTGGGACAGTTGGTCTAATAAAAACTATTCTGCCATTACCAGAGCCAGTGTTTGTTTGTTTGTTTTCTTTGAACATTTACCTATCACAGAGTGTACCACACTGTACTGTACTTATGAATTTTAATTGCATGTCTCTCCAACTAGACATTAAACTCTTTAGGGTATGATCTACTTTATTCAGATATCCTTAATGTCCATTGCAGTGTCTGGCATTGTGATCAATAAATGTTAATTGAATAAATAAACCTAATAAAACTAACAAGTTTGATAAATGGGGGCTGGGAGAATGTCTCTTTAGCAGTTCTCATGTGGAACATTAGTTTTTCTCAGGCCAGTCACTTGAGGAATGTTCTGAGGGTTGCTGAAACAAATTATCCTCCTCTCTTCTCTAATCTTGATGATCTTGCCATTATTTTTATTTTATTTATTTATTTACTTATTGGTGACTGGGTGGTATGGGGATCTGAACCAGTGACTTTGGTGTTATAAGGCTGCACTCTAACCAACTGATTTGCCATTCATTTTTGGCAATGTCAATAATAAACCCAGTACATTGGCAATTAGTTCCAGATTATGGATTGTTGGGTGTCTCCAGTGGCCGCATGGGACCCCAACAGGGTTTTCCTTTCCCTAGAGGGTTGGGGCCAAAGGAATTGCCCTTTTCTCCCCCCCCCCAAGGATGCGGGGCAAAAAGAGATTCCAAGAGATGGTGAGCACACCACTGCTCTCCCAGATAGGGAACAAACACACACACATGCAGCGGGGGTTCTGTCAGGCAGTTCCATTTATCGTAACACAAAAGATCATATTTATATGCTTAGCAGGAGGAGATGTCCAAGCTTAGGCCAATCCTTGAAAAGGTCAGATGTGCACGTGCCTTGCCTCTCTATGCTTAGCCCTCCCCCTTAACTTCCCTTGGGCACCACCTTTTATCCATTTAGGCCATCCATTGTTTTTGCTTAGAAAAAGGGCATGGTCCCATAATGGATTAACATGGTAAACAGGAAATAATGACATATTATTGCTTCTTTTTAGATTATTAAAATAAACCTCTAATTTCAAACAGCAGATGTGGTAGCCATGGCTCTCTTCACTCTTGCAGGACGGGAGAGAGAATATTCAGTTCAGCCCTAATAGATTTCCCTGCTCTATGGAGCAGCACTGGATTCCAGATCAGAAAAAATGGAGAGCATGGACCCATATTCTAATATGGTACCAATCAGTGTTTGACAAAGTGATGTTTCCTGATTGTCAAAGGAAATATAAGCAGTGCAAATAATTGTGGGATCTTGGAACCTTTTACTCAATGCAATTCTTCTGTATGGCTGTGGACTTTTCTGCCATTTCCATGGTGGTGTAACCTTACTACAAGGCATGTGTGTGCAGGGGGTGAACTCTACATCTGGCTCTGTAGTATGCAAGTGGCCATCTTACTGCCAAGAGCTAATGCTCCAGTTGACTGGCAGGTTTTGTAACCTAAGCAGGCTTATTTTACAAAGGTGGGAGAAGGGGATTCTACATTCTTGTTTTCTACAGGTGATTAGCCAGAGAAAGTACAGCTAAAAGGAGTTTCACACCTTGATTTTATTTAATTAGGGGTTTGTGAGGATCTGGATACTATCATTCTTTTATAAAAGTGGTGTTTAAAATCATTTAAAGTGCTGAGGTTGAGGAGCCTTAATTCAAAACCCTTTGGTTATGAGTGACTGATATATAACTGAAACTAGCTTACATATTGTAGTAGATTGAGTTATGTCCCCCTCAAACTCATTGATGCTTGAATTGTGTCCTCCAAGTTTTATGTATGAGAAATTTAGTCCCCACTTTGACTGTTAAGAGGATGGGAAATCCTATTATAGTAATTGAAAGGTGGAGCCTTGAATAATTAGATTGTAGGACCATGCCATAGTGAATGGATTAAAAATGGTGGTCAGGGGCATGGTTCTGAGGGCTTTAAAAAGAGAGTGAATGAGAAACTTGCTCCCTCTCTGCTCTCTCTCTCTTGCTCTTTCTGCTTCCACCATCTTGCAATGTGAGACCCTTGGGTCACTGTTGCCACCACCAGATGGACTTTTGACTTCCCAGACTCAGAAACTGTAAGCAATAAATTTCATTTTCTTACAAATTACCCAGTTCCGTGTATTTTGTTACAAGCAACAGAAACGGACTAATACACATATAAAAGGGGATTTACTGGCTTACACAATTAGGTTTAGTGGTGAACCTTCAGGCACAATATGTCTCCCTCTCTCTCACTCTGCTTTTCTCTGTGCTCAGAAAGCACTCCCCAAAGAGTGGCAAAGATGGCCACTGGCACTCCAGCCCAAATCCTATCAGTTTAGCAACCCCAGTGGAAAGAGAACATCTCTCTCTAACTAATTACGACAAATACTACAGGAAGCTTCCAGTTGCTCCAGCTTGAGCAGCCACTGGAGCTGGGAGTGTGGCGAGACCAGCCCTACATGAACTGAGTTAAGCAAGGAGTGATTCCCAAAAAAGAGGGGTTCTAATACCAGAGGAAAGAGATAGATATTAGGCAGACAAAAACAAAGGGTTTGGGTTTATTAATTTTTTTGTTGCTTCTCAACAGGGAAATAGGGGTTGCAGTATTAAAAGTAGAAGCAACAGAGGCTAAACAAACAGCCATTACTAGGTTAGAGTAGATGAAATGAGCAGAAGCAAGAGATGAGAGGCACTTGGGCCGGCCCGGTGGCGCACTGCTATAGTGCGCCGCTTGGGAAGCGCGGAGGCACTCCCACCGAGGGTTCAGATCCCACATACAGACCGGTTCCCGCTCACTGGCTGAGCGAGGCGCGGGAGCAACACCGAGGGCTGCGATCCCGTTGCCGGTCCCCGGTCCGGTACGGGGGCAACACTGAGGGTTGCGATCCGTTGCCGGACACGGAAAAAGATAAAAAAAAAAAAAAAAAAGAGATGAGAGGCACTAAATAATACAGAATTAGTTAAAACACCAAGACCATATTGAGTAAACCTATATTATGAAGAAAATAACGGCAAACTTTTGGAAGGAGAAGACATAATCAGAGGTAGCTATAAAAGAGGACTTAATTGATGTGTTTTATTAAAATGCTGCAACCTCAAATCTTTCTTCTGTGGCAAACACTAGGAATGTTTTTTAAAATGACTTTATTTCTTAGGAAATTGTGTATTGAATTACAATTCAGTGGAGCCAAGTTTGTGGAAAAGAGTTTCTCATGGGGGCTATTTGTCATGAGAGAAATTCCCTAAATGGGATGAGGTGAATGAGAATGCAGCACAAGCTATTGTCACTAGAAGGAAAATAGTCTGAAAACAAGCTTCTGCACTGCTGAATATGTCAACACTTTACAAGGCACTTTTCCATGCCTTATTTAATTTTATGTTTGTTAGCGTGCTATGATTTTAGAGAAGCTTGAATTATTACAAGCATTTCACAGGTGAGGAAATCTGCAGTATATTTCTGACTTCTTCACAAATGAAGAATAAAGGATAACAATTTCTTGCTTAAGAAACCCCTAAAGAGGACCCCTACTAGATTAAGGTCACTTTACCAGAAACATTCTGCCTGTTTCAGGGTCCTGTGAGCTCTTTTCTCAGCTGCTCATGTTTTAGCAGGACAGCAACTAAAGGTGTACCAGAGCAGGTTTCAAACACTCCTGTTCTCTGTCTTCGCACTGAGTTTTTTATTTTTATTTTTATTGTAACATAGTTGATTGTACACATCTGAGGGTACAGAGTTGAATATCAATACCTATGTGCAATATGTGATGCTCAAATCAGAATAATTATTATATTCAACAATATACAATGTCATCATTTTTCATGGCCCTTTACCAATTCCTCTCCCCCCCGACCCCCTTTCCCACCTCTGGTAACCTCAGGTCTCCTTTTGAAAGTTCAGCATATTATTGTGATATTTCTTTCATTCTTTTTAAATTTATGTGTTTATCTTTTTAGCTCCCACTTATGAGTGAGGACATACGGTATTTCTGTTTCTGTGCTGGCTTATTTCACTTGACATGATTTTCTCTAAGTTCATCCATGTTGCTACCTATGGCAATATTTCATTCTTTTCTATGTCAGAATAGTACTCCATTGTGTACATATACCACATTTTCCTTATCTGGCTGTTTGACAATGGGCATTTAGGTTGGTTCCAACTCTTGGCTATTGCAAATAGAGCTGTGATATTTCTATAGGTACAAGGAGAAATGGCTTTTCTGGCTCTGAGGATCCCTTTAGAACTGATTTCGGTAGTGAAAATCTTTGTAAAGTCCAAGACTGAAAGAGCTGAGAAAATCCTTTAGAGTGTACACCATTTGTTTTTCACTAGGTAGGGGATGACATGGTCCTGATGTTTTTAGAACTTGAGTATTCGTATGTATTTGCTTGTTTCAGTAGGTGGCAGCATGTCCTCTCCTTTAAAAGGTATTTTTTTAAAAAGACATATTCAATGAAAAGTTTCTGTTGGGAAGTGTAAAAGTAACAACAATAATAAAGGCAAATAGTAAGTGTTCCCTGTGACACACTTATATTGCTCATGGTCACAAGTCATTTAATAGGTTTTGATCCAGTGGTAATAACTTTCGAACAAAAGTTGTATCATGACACTTCTATTTCAAAATATAATGCTATTTAGTAGGGACTTAGTATATTGGGAAATCTTTGCAAAAACAATGTTGAGGGGCCGACCCCGTGGTGCACTTGGGAGAGTGCGGCGCTGGGAGCGCAGCAACGCTCCCACCGCGGGTTCGGATCCTATATAGGAATGGCCGGTGCACTCACTGGCTGAGCGCGGGCGACACCACACCAAGGGTTGCGATCCCCTTACCGGTCATGAAAAAAGGCAAAAAAAAAAACAATGTTGAGCACTTTCCCCACACACTGTTTTGTGGATAATTCTGTTTCCGCCCTGGCCACACCCTTTTCTTTTCTTCCTTCAGTGTGACCATCTCCAATCTCTTTTCTCTTTTCGGGATGGATTTATCAGTCAACAGATGTAAATATTTTAATTGCATTCACAATGGGGCTTCTCCCAAGGGACCCTCCAAGGAATGGTTGGTTCCAGCTGAGTCAGACAAGAAAGGGACCAGCTTACTAGAAGCTCAGAAACCATCAACTGCCCTATATTCCAACAACATGAATATCCTTATCGGGGAAAATCTGTTGTGTTTGTGGCATGGGAGTGATGGCTGCCGTGGGGTAGGGGTGAGTTGTTAAGGAGGGGGTAGCAAGTACCCTTGGTTTGTACGACTTAGGGGGCATGTTAGTAGTGTCATATTCTCTCACTTGAACACTTACTCTTTGTGCTACAAGTATATTTATCTCCAAAAATTGGGCTCCTTTAGGCTAAGTGGGCTTAAAGAGAATTAAATTGTGACCAAAAGAGAAATAATCTATGTGAAATATATATAATAAGTATATAGATAATTATGCATAATTGCATATGAAGAAATACATTCTAACTTCCCTGAAACCTCCTCTATTATGACAATGGCATTAATTTTTGCCTTAAGCCTTCTTCTTATTTTAAAAATAAGCTTTAAAAAGAAAAGATAGTTACTCTTGCTATATCATATGTGGTTGGTGGCTGCTCAGGTCCCCTTGGGTCTTTTTTATCAGCTCTATGTCCTTATCCCTGTGAGCTTTGATGACAGCTTGTGTTCGGGACACTAAGAAGATTGCCTGGGCTCTGGAGCAGCCTCACTAGGATCCTGAAGTTGGTAGGCATGCCTGGCTAGTGTAGGAATACAAAAGCCCAGTCCCTTTGCCTCCAGGTGGAGCTGACAACTCAGAGGCATGATTTATGCTCTGGGGCTCTAATGCATCAGGTTGAATCTGGGGCTTTACCTGAAATCACACCCTGGCATGGCTTTTCTCCTTTCCAGTGCTGCTCTCTCCTCTCCCTTACTGGTTGCTCTGGGAGCATTTTCTGAGTAAACCAAATGCAACTGGATCCATGACCTCAGGATCTCCTTTCAAGAAACCTGACCAAGAAGCCTGACTTACTGTTCTCTTTCTTTTTTTTTGTAAACTACACTTGGGGAATTGCTTGAATTTAGATTATAAGGGGAAAACACACAACAACAAAAACCTGTCTTCCCCAAATCGACCATCTCTCAGCCTAACAGGAAGAAGGTGATATTAGAACTAGTTTTAAAAGATAATTTTAAAGATGTTCTTTTTGACTGGGATACCACAACCTAGAATCTTCTTTTGCGGCAGCTGCTGGGTTTTTTCTTCTCTCTCCTTCCTATTATCACTTAGCCAACCATTTCCCCTCTCTTCAGCTTTCTCCAGCTTTTGCATTTTTAGGATTGCTGTGTGTCGTGCATCTGATAGAGAGGATTTAAAAACAAAACAAACAAACAAACAAAAACACCACATTTTCCTTCATTTATTTTCAACTTTTTATTGAATTATATATAGAGAAAATGGTATAAATCTTAAGTGCACAACTCAAAAAATACCACCTCCTGGGTCAGGAAATATAGCATTTCTAGTACCCCAGAAGCTGTTTTCATATTTTCTCTCAATTTATTGCTGTGTTGAATTCCATTATATGATTATTCCATAGTCTGTTATTCCTTTTTTAAATGAATAAATGAGCCCTACTTCAAACATCTCCAAAAGTATCTTTCTGTTATAAATAGTAAGTAAACTTTTGGGTGCTATCTTTGTTGTGAGAGCCTCAGGATGATTAATAAAGGAGATGACTTACATCTCCTGTTTAATAAAGGAGATGACTTACAAAAACTACATTAATGTACTCATAATTTTATAATGTAGTAAGTACATAGTTCTCTCTTCTACTCATAATGTGTCAACATTGCCCTAATTCATTTGGTGGTTCTCAGCCCAGACCATATACTAGAATCACCTGGAAAGTTTTACAAAACACCAGTGCCCGGGCTCTACCTTCAGACATTCTTATTTTATTTTAATTAAGCACCCAGTGGTATTTTTATAAGCTCCCCAGATGACTACAACATATGCTAAGGCTGAGAACCACTTGCCAATTTGTTGACACATTAGATAATTCATTTGAGCTCAAGTCCATTTCATTACTGTGTCTCAAAGAATTCTCTCTTGGATTTTTTTTTTTTTTTAATAATCATGTGACTACCACTAACTTTTATATTATTCCTCATTTAAACTCACTGGAGACAAGCAAAAGATTCCATTGGGTATAAGTTTTCATCCTATTTAAAATTGCTCTCCTTAGCCCCACACAAGCCCCCTGCCTCTCCCAATCCCCCTTTCCTGCTTGCATTTCTTCATAGCATTTCTTCATAGCATTTCTCCATACTACTTTACCATCTCATTCAGAACAAATGAATAAAGGAAAGATAAAGAAAGTGAGAAAAAATAAAATAATTCGTAACATGCAAAGGAGTTTTCTTGAAAAGAATACTACTTCATTTTGAATGAAGGTAGAGAAAGACTTCTTTGGAGACATAAATGGATATATGGATGCTTTGAATTTTCTTTTTTGGTACAGGGAGAGGAGATATCACATGGAAGAGTTTTGGTTCTATGACTGGAAAATATCAAGATGTTTCATTTACCAGTAAAAGAATATAATACATAGAATACAGAATATAATATATAATATACAGAATATATAGAGAGTCAGTAAACACAGTTCAATTTAGAAAAATATTTCTGCTAAAATTTTAATGATAAGTGGGAGAATGTTTCCATTTTTATCTTCCAAATTTCAGACTGCTGAAGGCCAATTTCAAAAATGAAGAAGAGGTGTGATTACATCTGATAAGAGGATGGGGGAAAATTTGCAGAAGATACAAGACATTCGTAGAATAGGGAGATGTTATAAAGGAAAAAACTAACTACATACAAATTGGGTAATAAAGAGAAGGCAAACTATGTGTTGGGAATTAAATCCCTGTAGGAGAACTCCAGTGCCAGCCATTGCAGAACGCAATTCTTTCTGCAAATATTTAGTTAGTTTTTCTATGTTCAAGGCATTGTTCTAGATGCCAGATATATAGCAGCAAACAGAACAGACAATAATTCCTGCCCACATCGTGCTTACATTCTAGTGCAGGACAGACAATAAACACATAAATGGTTAAAATACATATATCAGGGGTGGTAGATGCTATGGAGAAAAATAAAGCAGAGGTGTTCGGTGTGGTGGTGCTGCAATTTAAAGTAGGGCAACAGAGAAGACCCGGTGGAGAAGATGACAGTTGAAGGAAGTGAGGGAATGGACCGTGTGGACATTTGGCAGAAGAGTATTCTAATCAAAAGAACAAAAAGTGCAAATGCCTTAGGTGGGAGTGTTGCTGGAATGTTGGGAAAAGGAAAAAATACCAGTGTGGCTGGAGTTGAGTACGAAGAGTGAAAACAAGGTTATAGAGGAGGGAAGTGGAAGGACACAACCAAGTAGCCCTTTTTTGTAGGACCCAGCCCTTATCCTGAATGATGTGAGACCCACTGCAAGGCTTTGAGCTGAGGGGCGACATACTCTGATGGGTTTCTAAAGGAACTGTTCGGGTTGCTTTGTTGCAAATACATTTTGGTGAGGGGCAAGGACAAAAGCAGAAAAACTATGTAGGAAGATATTACAGTCATCTGAGTGAGATATTGTGGTGGTCTCGAACAAAATGGAAGCTGGAAGTAGTGAGAAATTATTGAGTTCTAGAAATATTTTGAAAACAGAGGTGATGGGCTTTGGTGATAATTTGATTCTGCATGTAAGAGAAAGAGAGATGTCAAGGAAGATGCCAATGAATAAATCATGTGTTTTGTATTGAGTTCAATCTAATTTTGCAAACATTTGTTCTCTACTATATTTTATTTACTATATATGAGGCACTGTGCCAGCAAGATGCAATTTCTTCTGCCAAAAGGCTTACGTTCTGAAAAAGGAAACAGACATGTAAGTCATAAATTTGCATATACTGTATTAAGTCTGATAATCAAAGTATGCTCAAGTTCTGAAAGTGGGGAGGGGTTAACTGTCACAGAGACACAGTAAGATGGTGATGGAAATCCTTTGAGAAGAGATGATGACTAAGTTGAATATTGAAGGACATGTGAGAGTTTTCTGAACTTTAGGGGAGGCTGGAGGTGTTATATTCTAGGGAGAGATCAATGCAAATGTAAAGATGCAGAGAAATAAAACAACGTGATGTGTCTAGAGAACTAGAAGCTGATTGGATTGGCTGGAATGTAAAGTACAAGATGAAGAGAGCTGGGAGCTGAGTGGAACAGGTGATGAAGGGGCTACATGCCCTGCTTCCGGCCTGGGTTTTGTTCTAAGGGGGAGGCAGTAAAAGGTTCTAAATAGGGGAAAGTTGTGATCATATGTAAGTTTTATAAAATATCACTTTGTTGATCATGAGGAGGTAGATTGAAGAGAGTAGAAGGTGAGAGGCTAGAAACCCAATTGAAAATTATTGCAACCATTGCAACTAGAGCGGAGAGCCTGAATTAAGGTGCTGTCAGAAGGAGTAGAAAAGGGCCGAGCCCGTGGCACAGTCAGGAGAGTGTGGCGCTGGGAGCGCAGGAGCGCTCCCGCTGCGGGTTCGGATCCTATATAGGGATGGCCAGTGCGCTCACAGCACTCACTGGCTGAGTGCGGTGCGGCCGGTCTCAAGAAGGAGAAAAAAAAAAAAAAGGAGTAGAAAATAAAGGATGTATTTAAAAGAAAAATAAAAAGGCCCTGTAACCAACTGGTCATAGTGAGGGAAGGAGAAGGCAGTCTGGGAGGATGTGGTTCATCAGTGAAGATTAGGGAATTCTTTAAAAAGAGAAGGTTGAGGAAGTGGGGGAAAGTGATAAGATCAATTTTGGCAGATTGAGGTGAAGAGCCTGGAAGACAAAGATGAAAATCTCCAGGGAGAAGTTGAATATATGGCCCTTAGAATTAATAGAGAATTCCAGCCTTTAGTTTTAGATCTAGTGGTGAACAACATATAGGAGGTATTTAAAACAACAGGAACACATTTGACTATCAAGGGAGAAGGCTCAAAGTGAAAAAGGTGGCCAAGAACAGAATCCTCAGGAAAATCATCTTCTAAGGAGAGGACACAGGAAAGTGAACCAACAACTGACACAGAATGTATGGTCAGACAGGTAAGACAACCAGAGGAAAAAGAGCCTCCAAAGTCTAAGAGGAGGGCTGGCTGGTTTCTCAGTTGGTTAGAGCACAGTGTTGTAACACCGAGGTCTAAGAGTTTGGATCCCTGTACCGGCCAGTTGCCAAAAGAAAAAAAATTTCACATAAAATTTGCCATCTTAACTATTTTTAAGTGTACAGTTCAGTAGCATAATTACATTTACATTGTTGTGCCAGTAATAAATTTTAAAGTCTTATAATCTTTTGGGAAAAGGGAGGGAGTGGTCAAGGGTAACAAAAGCCATGATAAGATTAAGATAAGGATAGACACATTTTGTGTGTTGGGTAATTAGGAGGTCATTGTTGACCAGAGACAGGGAAATTTTAAAAATGCAGTGATAAATTCCAATGGGTAGAAATCAGATTATAGTGGTGGATAGCTGATGAGCAGATGGCTCATGAAAGAGTGTAGATACATGTACAGACTATTCTTTCAGTGAGCTTGACTGTAAATATCCAAATCCCTCTCCTTCACATGAGATGAGTCCATGCCTGGGGACTGTAGTAGACAGAGGGGCCTTTTATCTAAAGCTGAGGCAGATGTTAAAAGCAGATGAATGTTCAGAGCTGAGAGCAAAGTGGGAAAGTGACTCTAGTAAGCTAGATAGGGGAGTTAGAAAGCGTCCCCAAGGGTGAGGGGCAGAGCCAATGTCTGAAGCTGGATTAGGAGACGAAGGATAAAACAGCTAGGCAGGGAGTTTGTAGGCAGGTACACAAGCACAATGAGCAGAGAAGGGAGACAGTGTTTGCTGCTTGCCCTGCTGTTCAAGGGACTGATCAGGGGCCCAGGCTCAGTGAGCAAGGCAGGACAACCAATAAATTGAGAGAATGGGAAAAGGTGAAGACCTGGCTTCAGGATCTCAAGGAAGATGCAGTAGAAGTAGGGCAGTTTGAGAGCTGAAAGACTAGCAGGTGGCGGTTTTACTAAGTAAAGATTTTAGAGAGAGAGGAGTTGCAGTGATAAGGTCTGGAGCATGACCATGGCAATGGACTGTGGGAGGGGCAAAAAGATGCAGGTGCTCAGAACTGAGAAGGTCAAGGTTTGGGGAAGCTGTAATGTTGGTGGAATCCTCCCTGTGGGTACTGAAGTCACCCAGGATGATGGCAGAAGTTGAATTCAAGGGAAAGAACATACCTAAGTCCTCACTGAACATGGAGGAGTGGCCAGGAGATTGCAATTATTAATAAAATAAAGAGGACAGAAAAGCTATATAGGATAAATATGAATGCAAGAGGGAGTTTTGCAAAAGTGTACATGTAATGGTGGCAGTGAGCAATGGGAAGGATGTCTTTAACTCCTGGACCTGACATACACTGGGGAGGCCTGCAAAGGAAGTAATATCCTTGAGATAGGGACAGGAAATGGACAGTTCCATTTCAGAGAAAGTGGGTGAGGAGAGATCATCTTTACAATACACATGTAAACACTCTATGCTTCCAGAAAGTAAGGATCATTCTTTATATTCTACAAGGACTATTGAATTAAGAGTTTCCAGGGAATCACAAAAGGCAGTTGTACTTACTGGGTAGTATTTAATATGATCAGGTCTTAAATAAGATGCCATGAACATAAACATTTAAAGTCAAATATATAATAAATAATCATTAAGTTATAAAGTACATAGTTCATATTAAAACTAAATTCTCAGATGCAAATGTAAATACAACAGAGCAATAATAATGCTACAATTTTATAAGTGTCCAAAGAAGGCACTTTCAGCTAAAATATTAAAAATCATGGTTAATTTTCCCTGAACTCCCATGATCTACAGCTGTTTTTATTCTCTTCTTCCTTCCTTTCTTCTTTTTTCTTTTTCTCCATCTTTCTTCCTCTTTTCCTTCTTTCCTTTTTGCCTTCCTTCCTTCTTTCCTTCCTTCTTCTTTTTTTTTTTCCCTTGGAACATTTCCCTTATTCCTACAGTGAGTGTTGTTTCGTATGCTATTGAGATAATGTTGAGTGACCAAACATCAGACTCAGTAGAAAGTTTTACTCAGAAGTATGGTCAGGTGTTCCCATAAGAGTACCCAGAACTGTAGACAATCATAGACATATAAAGTTCTAAAGGGGGCAGAACAGACCCTAGGGATTAAGTCCAGCACCCTTGTTCTACAGATAAGGAAATGGAAACCCAAAAGGTTTAGGCAAGTGACCACAATTTTACAACCACCATTATTTCAGGTCTCCTGAATCACCACCAACAGGTGAACAGTGATATTTATGGGTTATCCTTAAATTACTATTAAGAACTGGCTAAATCTTGAACACAGAATAGTGAAGATGGAGCTGTTCAAGTATCACTTCTTCATCTTGTTTATTCCGATGCATTGCTTTTCCTGGGGTGCTGCTGGGATCTTTACCTGAGTTTTTAAACTCTGGTTAGTGAAGGCTCTTAGCCAACGCGCCATGAAATTATTTTCACTTTTAAAGTAGAGACCCTGATCAAAAGGATTAGAACAGAGATTTTTAACAATAAACACACCCAAATAAATACATTATTTTAAATATAAAGTCATGATATCAAAGTCAACAGCTATACAGCCAGATACAAGAAGTACAGACTCCATCATTTCCAAGTCATCCTGGTGCCTGCTTTCAACTTTTATCCCAATAAGCTGGGCTGGCACCATTTGACACTTAGGCAGATTTCAGATGCATATTATCATCATTAGGCACATAATTACATGACTCCTTTGTAATAACATATTTTAAAATTTTATGAGTACCTTGTTTCTGAGGATAAAACATTTCATTGAGATTTGATTAAATAATTGATTCTCAATATATCTTTTAGAACTTTAAGTCTGCATTTGTTTTAAAAATGCTTTTAAGTAGATCATTTTTTTTTCTTCTCAAAGCATAAAACCTTTCCCATCCCACATCCTTTTGAACTCACAGCCATTTTAACAATAAGAGATTCTCAAATAGCTTATACCTTTCTAGAAAAAATTCTGCTTTTCTAGAGTTTTTAACTTCATATTTAAACAAAGTCTGCTAGAGTTGTTATGAAATGGCAGTCAGAACAGGTTGCTTGGTCGAAAGATTGGAATGTTTACACAAAAGTCTGTTTTCAGTTGGGACAGGAGTCCTGGCTTCTTGACTTGTCTCTTGATTTTGATTTAATACAGGTGATTGAATTTGTCTTATACAAAGCATGCAAGCACAGTGTGTTTAAAATGCTAAATATGTTTTGAAATTTTTTCATACCAGAAGTTTCACTTTAAGAAGGAGAAATAAAAAAAGAAAGGAAGGAAGAAAGAAGGAGACACATTTGGGGTACTTAAGTCACTCAGTGAAATTATTATAAAAATTTGAGAAGAGAGCTACAAGACTTTTAAAACTCTGTTTTTCCAGAAAACTACTTGATGAATGTTCCTCTATAGCTTTTAATTGCCATGTCCACAAGCTTAAAATATTAGCTTATAAGGAAATTTGAGGTTGGAGGAAGGTAATATTAAACCCACTTCTTAATACTCTATTACCACTTTTAAAAAAAAAAGACTAAGATTGTATTCCATGAATACAGTCATATCTATAGTATTTAAATATTTTGGTAAACCCTAATAAAGAAGTAAGACTTCTTTTGTAGCCATCTGGTAAAGCTATCCTCCTGCTGCATGAGTAAATTACATACGTATATGTTAGACATTCTGAAATAAAAAGTAAACTCTTCGGATACAACTTTTTAAGTGCTCAGTTTTCATTTCTTTTAAAGAATAAAGACTTTAACTTTTCATTTTGATCCTATGCTTCTATATTTTCAGCTAGGATGAAAGTAAGTTATGATCATCATAGACCTCAATCTTGTGGTAATCAAGATCAAGGTTAATATAAGATCAATAAATTCCCAACTATATTTTTTGTTAAAATTTTTTACCTTCTCCTCCAACCAAGAAAGGTCACAGATGGGCAGTAAGATCAAGTAAAAACTTCAGAAGTCATAGAAATCCATAACATAGGAAATCAGACACTGATTGAGTAGAAAGTTTTTCCAAGTTGACCAAACACAAAGCATGTGGATGAAACTGAAGTATTGCATGGTAATTTGGGGAAAATAATCTTGACTTTGCACACTTATCTGGTTTTACCCCCCATCACTGATATATTGTACTTCTCCACTTGGAATAGCAAGAAGTGAGTTTCACTACTGTATTAGAGTATGTAATATAGTGTCCAGCTTCAAGTAAGAGCCTCAGGAATCTTCATTTCCCATGTGTTCTAGGAGAGGTGCTGATGAATCATCTGTGGAAATAGTGTAAACAGTATGGCATGAGTAACCTAAACATAGGAAGCAATCTGGATAGATAAAGATGAAGTAGAAAATCAAATGTAATTTAAGGTAGATACCTTTTGGAGAAGTGATTTCAGTCTTTCTAGGAATTCTTTGGGTGGTTTTTTCTCATAAGAATCACATGAAGGACATGTCTAGAAATCAATGAAAAAGTAACGTTCTTCTTTAAAACTTTTTTCCTATTTAATAAAAATTTAAAGTTTATTCTTTCCATTAAAGACATTAATTATGGGGGCTGGCCCGGTGGCGCACTGCTACAGTGCGCCACTTGGGAGCGTGGCAGCACTCCCGCCGAGGGTTCGGATCCCACATACAGACCGGTTCCCGCTCACTGGCTGAGCGAGGTGCGGGCGCAACACCGAGGGTTGCGGTCCCGTTGCCGGTCCCGGTCTGGTACGGGCGCGACACTGAGGGTTGCGATCCGTTGCCGGACACGAAAAAAGACAAAAAAAAAAGACTAATTATGTTTATTGGAAAACATTTGGGAAGCACATAAAGTAAGAGTGGAAAAATCACTTGTAATCCTATCCCTTGACATATATCCCCCCCACCTTTTTTTAACTTTGCATTTATGTTATTTACAGTGGTTGGCAATTTGCTTTTTTTTTTTAACAACAACATATCACAAGCATTTCCTAGATGTTAAATATTCCTCAAAAATATAATAAATAATGGTTGCTTTGTATTGCATCATAGGATGAAACAGTTACTATTTTTGGACACAAAGGTTGCTTCTAACTTTTCTCTTTTGTATACAATACTGCAAAGAACATCTCTGTGAATAATTTTTCATATACATCTTTGTTTATTTTATTTGATAAATTCCTAGAAGTAGAATTACTAAATTAAACAGATAAAAATTTTTAAGGTTTTTATTTACATTGTAAAAAGGTTTTACCTCTTGTTCCTTAGAGCATTCTTACCATTATTGAGTATTGTTAAAATTTTAATTGAAAAAAAATAAGATTTCCTTGTTTTAACTTGCATTCATTTCATTACTAGAGAGAGTGAACAATTTTTTATGTGTATACCGCCTGCTTACATTTCTGGTGTTTTTCGGTTTTTTAATTTCTTGGTTTATATTCTTTATCCTTATTCCTGTTGAAATACTAAACACCAGACCATTGCTTGGTATTTAGCATCTCAATGCTGGTTTGATGTTGTAGTGAGAACATTTGACTGAAAAGTAGTAGATTTAAGTTCTAGATATTGTTCTGACACTATTTGTGGATCTTGGGGCAGGTCACTTAACCTCTTTGGTAAGCCTCACTTTCCTCATCTATAAAATGATGGATGAGGAAAATCTATCTCCCAGGTAGTTCTAATTTCATGGCCAACATTATCATTCCACGAGTCTTTGATATTGGGTTTCAAAGACATACTTAGCTCCTTTCTTTCTGAAGAAAGTTTTAGAGAGAGATTTTTCACATGGTAATCTAGCCAAGCAATCAAAGGAAATAAGAATTATTTTGTAATATAATTAAGATTTCATTTGAATCATGTGGAATTTCTTGGAGGTGGGACAACTGATAAAAAATAATTTGAGAGTAATTAATTTTATGTTTTTCCACTGGTTTTGATTAATGCTGGAATCACTCATGTTCTTGAATATCAGCATTGCCCAGGAGTTGGCATAAGGACAGATGTACGGGAGGGTCTCAGGGTCCCCCAAATCTAGGGACTATTAAAATTCCCGAGCCAATGGCATGTAGGGACTATTGAAATTCCCCAGTCAGTCAATTAATACTGACTCTACTATTGTACAGAACAGCAAGATTTTTTAAGCGAAAGCAAAGTTTGAGATTTATCTTGGTCTCTTATAAGTATCTCTTTTCTCGTTAGAAAACTAGGATTTAACTCTTGTTAATAAGAATATAAGTTATATGTGACCATATCATGAGAAGAAAATATTTCTTTCTTCCTAAATCACAACTGGATTCTCTGCCTAATGACTTCCTCACCTTGGGAAGCTATATTAATGTATTCCAGCTACCAGGGTCTGTTTGAGTTTCTGGGCACTTTCAAGTCTGTGGACTTAAAAGAGGTGACCCCACTTCTCAAAACTCGCTATATATAATTAAGGTGTAATTATGAGGAGGCACAAGAGGCCCTGGCTACAGGGATGTGTGTTTGTGTAATGTAATAGACATAATTAATAAGTACAAAAAAGATAGATGACAAATAACAGTCTTACTAGTTTGTATTTCTGTCGTCTTCCTGCATTTGTGGGAGGTAGTTTTCTCTTCAGCTGCTTTATTAATACATTGATTATCATTTCATTGTCTCCAGTATTGACTGACTTTAGTTGGACCTTCTGAAAACATGAAAAAGCTGACCGCTCACAGTGTCTCTGAAAGATAAATAATTTGTTTTTATGTTAACAAAAGTTATTCAGAAACTAAAAAACAACCTTCCCATCATGTTTTTCCCTCTACTGGATCACATTCATTTCAACAGATGAGTGAGGTATGATTTCACCTCCTACTTAAATGTTCGGGCTGAAGAGATGGAGGCACCTGCATGTACATTTCCCCCTGTCTTTAGGAAGAAGGGACATTTCCCCGCCTCACAGAAAGAAGGGAGCCTCACTTTTTACAGTTTTTATTCCTAATTTTATACTGAGGCTATACTGAGGCATTTCCCCCTGTCTTTAGGAAGAAGGGACATTTCCCCGCCTCACAGTAAGAAGGGAGCCTCACTTTTTACAGTTTTTATTCCTAATTTTATACTGAGGCTATACTGAGGGCCATTCTGAGGACTGGGTGATAGGCAGGATCTTTGTGTTTTGTGAGGGACACTTAGTTTGGTTTAATAACACATTTGCTGAATTATGAGCCTCTAAAAGTTACACTGTGACTAGCGGCAGTTTTTGATAAGTTATGCTATAGTGTGATTTAGAATCTTTTTCATTTGTTTGCTCTTTCCCTCTGTAATGTACATAGGAGTATCTATCGGTGACATGACTTGAGCAGCATTTTATTCTGTACAATGCCAAGCGTAGTGTTTTGTTGCAAGTGAATGCTCAGTTTATATTTGTGGGATCATCAGATGAGGTAAATGAATTAAAGCCTTTCCTTTGGGGAAAGGAAGTGGGTTCCTATTTCTGATGGCATATTCCTCATCTAAGATTCCATATGCTTGCCATAGACCATGCATGACTTTTCTAAAATCCTATTTATACTCTCAGATCAGTTAGGGTAGAATTCTGCCTGAATCAAGCAGTCAAGGAAGAGAATTTGAGACTTGCCCAGTCAATGGGAGGGAAGACTATTTCTTAGAAGGTAAGAGTTTGTCTCAGAAAATGGACAAGTGGACAGAACAAGGATCAAAAATCTGTCTCTTGGTTTGGCCAAATAACTAGTGACTAGTGAATAAGCCAAAATCTTAGCAAACTGAAAAGAAAATGGAATTTATTTGAAGAGCAAAATGTATACTGACTTGTTGAAAACATATTAATGCTGATCTAAGAGCTTGTATCTAGGTTACTTATATCCAAGTTACTTTTTTCTTTTTTTCAAGTGTGTGTATATGATGCTATTTTTCCCCTGAAGTTGCTATATCTTTACCTCAGTACTGTGTATGAAAGCCACTACCTTATAATCAAAAACCTCAATCCTTCTCAGTCCTTAAAAGGGTAGTCTTATATATAATAATATTACCTGAATGTTCTCATGGACAATCAGCTGAAAATAGCATCTGGCCTGCTTTGCATTTTCCAACTCATATGCTTATCCAGTATGAATGTTGGTTAATAACATGCGTCTTTATGACACAAACCCATCAGGTTTGCTTTGCATACACAGCCACAGACGAGAATAAGCTTATCTGGTTTCCTTATAGCAGGGCAGTTTGCCTCTCATAAGGGCAAGGTGGTGTCCTTTCCATATGTTTGCCAAAATGCTTATTTAATAGAAACTATTTATAAATGTTATAGCACTTTTTTTTCCTTGAAAACCACATGTTCATGTTTATTGAAGTTTTTTCTTTTCTCTTCTTTTTGACCACAACCGGCTTAACTTACTGGAAAAAAATAATATTCATATTTAAAGAGGTAAATTTTCCAGCTGAAACTGAAAACACTAACTGCTTCACCCGTAATGATCTGAGAAACCAGCATTTCTCACAGAGGCCCATTTTGCTGAGTTAACATTTACATGTATATGTTGAAAGAAAATTAGGTTCCAAAGAAGTTGAGGGGCCCTACCAAACAAATTCCCTTGAGACCATATTGCCAGGAATGGTCAAAACCAGTGATCAAAGCTTTTACACCTGAAAAAGCTTTTCTGAAAGCCTCTGATGGCATCTGGACACTGATGTCCATATTGATGGGGCTGTGCTATCTCTCCCTTTCTTCCTTGTTCACCTGTGTTAACAGACAATGGTGGTTTGTTTTGCTTTGTTCTGCAAGCAGCAGAGCTGTCCCTGGCAATGTGTGGCTCAGGACAAATGATTGCTGAATTGGGCTTTAGATGCACATCCAAGGTAGCCTCAAAGAGGTGAAGTGGAGGAGCTATCCCTGCTGACAGCTATAAGGATGTATTAAGAGGGGGAGTGGAAAGATTAACCTCGATTCAGTCAGCCTCAGGTGACCTGTCACTCAGGAGCTTACGGGATGGCCCAAGTCCATGTTTAGCACCACCTGGAAGGATAACCATTGCTTTCCTTCGCCGTGCCTTGGTGAGAGCAGACTCCAAGGGCAAGGGTTTGTTTCCCTCCTCCTTTAACACATGAGAACATGAGGAATTTCCTGTTCCTACATTAGTTTCACAAACTAGAGGGAGCAGTAAGGAAGTCAAAAGCAAAAGTAACAAAATATTCTTCTCTTTAGCCAGAGAACAAATAAAGTGCCATTTTTGCAAGGAGGCACATTTGGCTTTGTTGTTTTGCAATGGAATATTTGAAAATATTTGCCTCCTTAAAGCCTATTTTTAACCTACTTAACATTTTTTATTCTACAAAGAAAGCCTTGGCCATTCTCACTGGGCAGCCTTGCTAACTGGGCAAGATTACCTCTGTCCCACACTCAAACTAAGTTTATATCAAGGTTCTCAATAGTGTAGCACTATTGACATTTGGGGCTGGACAATTCTTTATTGTCAGGGTCGTGTTGTATATTCTAAAATGTTTAGTAGCATCCCTGACCTTTTCCTACTAGGGGCTAGTATCACCCCCACCCCACCCCCAACTGTGACAGCCCAAAATTTCTTCAGCAATGCTAAATATTCACTGGGGGGCAAAATCACTACCAGTTGAGAACCACTGGTTATATGATTGGAAAGAAAGAGAGGAAGAGATGCCTGCTGAGGCCTATTAGAGATCTTAGATAATCACTATGTAAATGCAACATTTAAATGGTTTTATTTTCATTAAGCTTTTTAATCTTTTTAAATCTCTTACAGACCCTGCTTTGATGATAGCCCTGAAAAACTTATATAATGTTAATATAGCATTGAACAATTTTCTTCCTCAGTTTGCCTGCCAGTGCTTCATAAAGATCTTAGTTAGGACATTGGTCACTTGTATCATAGTCAGCACTGCTTGATCAGATAGATGCAGTATCGCTGAGACAAAATCCTCTTATTATGATGTAAGATAATAAATATCTGTCATTAGCAAAGCATATAAAGGAAGCACCCATTGGATTAACTCAAGTTAGAAAATGGTATATCTTTATTATTTTGCAAGTTATAGACTGCAGCTAAGAAACTCTGGAAAGGACTCTAACCGCAGCAGTAAAACAAGGTGTGTAAGATGCTGAAAAATGTATGTTTTGATAATTAGGCACATTGATTTAGAAATGCTCTAGCTTATTGGAAAAGTCTTTCCAATAAGCTGAATGTGATACTTTCATTTTAAATGCTGCTTATTAGAAAAGAACATAGTAAATGAGAGTGGTTAGGTTCAGACATAGAGAGTGAATATTAGAGAAAAGCAATAGTTGTGACTCATTCACTTTCTAAACTTTTACACATAGTCATTTACGATAATTGTTTTCTTTGCAATATATCCTCATAATTCTCCCCCTTTGTAATGTCCTAATTACTGGTAGCACTTTAAAGTTATTCTAATTTATGCAGTTAAAGGTCTGTGACCAAGAAAACATTTCCCCAGTTGCATTTATACTCTCAGGGTACCAAACCAAAAACCAGATTGACGAAGTTACTGGGGAAGATCAGCAGACAGCACTCTTTAACTATATGCTAGGCCTCTTCTTCCTGGGACTGTAACGGGTTTCAATGGCTTAAGAGATGGAATGAGTTGTTGAAATGGTCCTTTCAAAAGACCTCATCGAAAGCCAAAGACAAGACTCACTGAGGCCAAGGTATATGTGAATTATATTAGGTTTCAATGGCTTAAGAGATGGAATGAGTTGTTGAAATGGTCCTTTCGAAAGACCTCATCGAAAGCCAAAGACAAGACTCACTGAGGCCAAGGTATATGTGAATTATATTCTAAAGGGCTTTGATTTCCACACCACCATTCCTCTGTGCTATCCCTGTAATCTAATTTTTTCTTTCTTCTTTCTTTTTTTTCAGTTTGTTATTAAAAGATGAATTTTGCTTCTTATGGTATGTATCTATATTTCTTAAATAGAATGACAAAGAGAGCTGAAGAGCTTTCGTGCCCAAGGTCTTTTAATATGTAATTTGCTGTTAATCATTCAGAAAGTGATCACAGTGTAGATTTCTTTTCTAGTTTTGTTATTCTGTCTCAACAGTACTACTTCGGAGTACTCTTAGAGATTCTTGAAGATAAACATATATTTTGTAAGGAATGTAGTATAGCATTTTATTGGTTGATTTGTTGGTAAATCAATGAATATTTGACTAAAATAGAAATAAATATTTTACCAATTATTAAAGCCCAAATTCATTGAAATTGAATTCCTAAATAGTCATGCCTAATGCCTTTCTTATTGGATTTAAAAACTTAAATCAAATATATTTTCAGAAATAAATTCAACTGGTCTTACCTTTACATCATGTGGAGCTGGCAGAAATTCAGGGTCCTAGAGCAAAAGAAAATCAGTTCTGAGTTATTTTTATAAGTCAAAAGCCTCCTTTTGCATTAACTGAAAACTATTACTTAAATTTTGTTGTGACAAGTATGGCCTTACCAAGTTATTCACATAATTTTTCAGCTGATCAACAACATCTATAAGTTGGCGCATTCTAATCATGAGACGATCTTGCCCTTGGGAGCTTGATTTATGGGCCAGTGTCCCCAAGAAGGTGACCATTAGACAGATGACCATCCTCTCCATGCTGCCAGGACTGGATCTTATAAGTACCATCAGTAGAGCAAGACCTTGGTCTCCTTTTCACTTCAGTTTGTGAACAGGTTGTCAGTGAAGCTACCTATTTATTCATCCTTCAGGGAGAGGTAAAGCCCTCCCATTGCAGCCTGGAAATCTTTGTAAAATGGATGAATGTGAGTAACTCTTTTTTCTTTTCCACTGGCTAGGTATACGTGTGCATGTGCTAATGCGTGGGGGCAGGGATTGATGGAGTCAACGAAATGTGCCCCATCTGCATCTTAGACAGGAAAAAGAGAGAAATGGGTGAATTCCAACTTTCAGCATGAATCAAAAAGTATGTAGGGTAAACAGTAGGTACTACAAGATTTCAAAGAAGTAAACAAAAACACTTTGATCTCTTTTGTCTGCCTCCATGGCATCTTACCTGTTCTCTCTGACAGTCATAAGGGCACTTTAGTAATGAGTAAAGTGGCAACATGCACTTTCTTGCAGGACTTTTTCTTATGGTAATAATTGTGTCTTTTGACTGAAATCACCCAGTATTCCATCACAAAGATAGAAGGAGAGGCTACCTTTCAGAATATTTTAAATAAAGGGGGTATTTTCCAAATTAGCAAGAATGTTTTAGGTTCTTATCAGGTTAAAAGAGTTTAAAATAAAATTTGCTTCCAACTCTTCACCAAAACATCTTTAGTGACATTATTGTTGACTTCTGACATTTTATTTAACAATTTGATTTATAAATATCATAAATGATTCTAAGGGACTCTGTAGAAAATTCATCCCCCATCAAGATCTCACTTTACCATCACTAAAACAAAACTCTAATGTCTATCTCTTTTATATAATGCACAAATTATATGAATGAAAAGTGCTAATACTCGTTTCCATCCAAACCAAAATACATTTTAAAACAGCAGAATCAGGGCCGACCCCGTGGCTCACTCAGGAGAGTGTGGTGCTGGTAGCGCCGAGGCCACAGGTTTGGATCCTATATAGGGATCGCCGGTGCGCTCACTGGCTGAGCGTGGTGCAGACGACATTGTGTTGAGGGTTGCAATCCCCTTACCAGTCAAAAAAACCAGCAAAATCAAAAATATTCATAGAAGACTCTTCTTCTCTTAGAGGAGTGTTACTTATTTCTGTTAAATATTACTTCCTCTGGGTGTGAGCAACACATTTTTATTTGCATGTATGACCAGGTAGAGGCTACTCTTTATTTAAGGAAATTGAACATAATATTCTAGCTAGAAAAAGTACCACAGTTGGGTCTTACAAATAAAATTCTTGACTGTAGATTTTATTTATTTATTTATCAATCTGTTTCATTACATACTCACAGCCATACTTCAGAATGTTATATAGCCAAGCTAAATCGGAATTTGGACTTGATTTACTCTGAAGGTTGACTGTAATCTTTTTTATCATAGAATATCTATTCAAGAGTATACAAGTTTGGCCTTACACAGTAGATAAGAATTCTTACAATGTGATCAAGAAGTCCTCCCTGGAATCATTGAATTCTATAGGGGAGGGTTCTGTGTAAACATATGGATGCATATGGAGTAAGAGTTGCCACTTGGTACCTCACCATTGCCTGCATGGTCTTTGTACATGCTTTCCTTATCCACCTAAACAGATGCATGTCTGCTTCAAGACACTAACTGCAGTGGTTAAGAACTCAATGTATGAAGCAGAATGCTTGAGTTCAAACCCAGGCCCTAACACTTAATAGCACATATGACCCTGAGTATATTATTGCAAAAGGAAGATAAGTATAGAATCTATTCATAGGGTTATGATGAAGCTTAAATGAGACATTCCAAGTAAAAGGGCTAAGTACAACACATGATAAAATCCCAGGAGGTTGGCTTGCTGATCATGGGTGAATAGAGAGAATTTATGAAGTCTAGAGAGACTAAAGTGATCCACAGAAGGAAAAGCATGGGCAGTTGGGCGCTCAGCCAAAATACATGGGTGTGGTTGTACTGGTTGTAAAAAAGTTGAAAGTCTTTCATACTGCTTAGAGAAAACTACTACTCCTGGCCGTGGAGTATTTCACCACCAACTAGACACCCAAATCCCTCCCTAAGACCTCCCAGCCGTCTCTATAATCCATCAGGGGTCTCCAGGGTCCTACTCCAGCATTATGACCTAAGACGCTTCTCAGAGTCAGATTTCCTGTCTTAAGTGACATTAAGCATTTTGAATACTACCCCTCTGGTCTGGTAGACTGAATAATGACCCCCCGCCCCCCCAAGATGTCTGTGTCCTAATCCCTGGAACCTGTAAATATGTTACCTTTTGTGACAAAAGGGACTTTGCAGATGCAATTAAATTAAAGATCTTGAGCTGGGAGATTATCTTCGATTATCCAGGTGGGTATAATATAATCACAGGAGTCCTTATACAAGGAAGTCAGGAGGGTCAAAGTCAAAGAAGGAGATGTGATGACAGAAGCAGAGGCTGGAGCAATGTGGGGCCAGTAGCCGAGGAATACAGGAAGCCTCTAGAAGCTGGGAAAGGCAAGGAACAGCTTCTCCCCTAGAGCCTCCAGAAAGAAGACAGTCCTACAACCACCTTGATTTTAGCCCCATAAAGCTCATTTTGGACTTCTGACCTTTAGAACTACATGATAATAATTTTATGTTGTTTTTAAATCACTGAGTTTGTGGTAATTTGTTACAGAAGCAATAGGAAATTAACATACCTGGGTATGGAATTTTTACTCTTGGAAAAAAGGCGGAAAAAGTGGGAAAGAGAGGATGAAGTGATAAGGAGAGAACCAGTAAAGGCTGAAATTTTATTGGGCTTTTGAGGGGTACAGGTAAAGGGGAAAAGGAAGTGCGAAGAAGAGAGTGAAGTAGCTCCCACATGGTATGGGACTCTAGAAACAAAAATATATAATGTATCATGAGGACTTTCTAGAAAGTCTGATGTGTGTTGTAACAACTTCTTCCTAGCCTGGAAAAGGCTTCACTCGGGATTGATGATATATTTCAAAGTTATGGAGCCCAATTTGCATTTCATTTGAATTTATCACTGTCAGGATGAACCTTAGGATGGGAGCAAGGCGGCCCAGAGTTATTTGAGTCATACAGGCTAAGTAGATTGTTCTCTGCTGAGAAATATTAACCTTATTGCTGTCATGGATGCATCATTTCACTGGGGTCTTCATAGCTTTTTACTATTTCAATTATAACCATTTTTATAATCTAGATACATTCAGTCCTGCTAAGATTTGTTTTGAAAATAAACATCTATTCCAATTAGATTTATATAACAGAGAACAATTTGAGTATAATGAGAATTTTGTGTTCACATATGTGCTATTTCATCTGTAAGAAATGCTAGATGAATGCAGAAAACTGCATCCAGGTGAACTGGGAATGCACAAAATGCACACACACCTCAAACATCCACCAGCTACCTCACTTCACTGCGTGTGTATGGAACCACACCCATCCACACCTGGTGTCACAATTTTCCATACCAGAAAATCCTCCTTTGCCACTTCTCAATAACTCAAAAATTATAGCCCTTCCAACACCCAACTCCATGAGCAAATGTCAGATCTTTTTCTAGGAAATGTGACATGTTTATTGTATTGTAGTATTTATTAACCATTTAACATGTCTAAAACTGTTATCTTTTTTGTTAGGTTATCTTCCTTTTTAGTGTCACTGATGAAGTTATTGTACCTTCTAAACTCATTTTTCCCATAAGCCTGTGGTTAGTGGTGCCATTTTGTATAATACAGTGATTTTTAGAAACATGTATGTCACATTACAGCAGAACTGACTATTTTGTCTGGAAGGGCAATACTTATGCCTCAACGGTGACTAGTTAATCAAGGTAAAAATCAAGAATAGGATATAGAATTTATTCTTTAGGTGAGAGAGAAAAGGGAGATAATGGAGAACGGGAGAAAGAACGAAAAACAACTATTTATTCCTCATTTTTATACATGGCCCATCCAAGTGTGGGCATATAAAAATCCTGGTGCTCACTCCTGCTTTGGTTCCCATTAGCACAGGGAGGCTTATCTTGGCATCTATGAGACCCCAGGATTATATAATGTGTTTCAGAGGTCCATGAGCCTCCTGAAATTATTTGCAAAATTTTGAGTTTATATTTGTGGGGAAAAGGGAAACTTAAAGTTTATCAGCTTCTCAAAGGAAATGTCATGCAACTGCTGTTTTCCTTTTCCAGCCTCCAGAGTCTTCTGTGAAGGACGGTGGGAACTATGTTTCTTCAGCATGTGTGCACCATTGTGCATGAGTACAGCTGTTCCAGAATTTCTATGCAGAAGAAGCTGAGGGACAGCAGACTGGCTGGAAGCCACACTTTACAGCAAACATATTTTTTACAGCAAAACACATTTTACTCAGTTTCCATGTTTATTTAGGGGGAAGAAACTCACCTTGGAGTGAGGTGATGCGTTTTACTAGATGAGTTCTTTCCAGGAATATAACTGAGATCATCACCATGAAAGCATGAAACTTTAGTCATATACTCAAGGGAATGCATGGACATATTTCAAGAATTTTCTCTAATGGACTATGCTTATAGAACACTTGGTCAGGGCAACAGTGAGGCCAGGGAACATTCAGCCAGGGAGAGCAGGCTGGGGGTGAGGATTAAAGGGAAGAAGTTGAAGTCTGAAAATGAATGCATGGGGAAAGCTGTGCAGATCTGAAACTGTGCTGGACACTGTTTATACCCAACTCCCTTTGCTCTGTTTTCATGGTTCTTCCTTGTGACCATTACATGTCAATTACTTCCTTTCTGCTTTCACTTTTCTTGGCCCCTCATGCGTAGAATTAGATGTTCTGCATGGCAAACTCTGGGAAAAGAGGCCTCCAGTGTTTAGAGTGATATCAAGTTATTATGATGTGTACTACTTCTGCATACTAATATTATTCAGACAGGTGGCTTGTCTCCAGGCTGGTATGAGCCTTAGGTAGGTGTATGCCTAATTGGAAGAAAAAATTCACTGGGATAATTGAAGACAATTTTTGTAATTTCCAACAGTGTTCTGGTAACAGCTGAAAATATTCTAACTTGTTTGACTTGAGGGAAAAAAAATCAAGGAGGAGAGTCCTCAAGGGTTTGCTAAAGTCCTCTCTGTAAAACCTGCCTTGAACGAACACTCCTATTCCCTCTTCTCTCCTTCCTCTGAACTCAGTGTTTTTATTGATATTACTGACTTGATTTCTTTTCTAGAATATATGTAATAAGTAATGTTGTGTATATACAACCCATATGTACATAACAAGGGCAATTCCTTCTAATGTTCAAATTTAATGACTTTGTATCACTATTGCACATCTTTATAATAGAATATTTCCTTCCATTCCAGGGTTCTCCCACTATGTAGATCAAAAGGTCAGTCTTGGTAACTGTCGTCTCAGAAGAGGAAAACAAAAGGCTTCTCAGGCTGCCTGAACTCTAGCTCTTGTTGCTGTGGCCCCTCTGGTATCACTGGTGGCCCCAGAGTCTGATAGTCAGTGTGTTGCTCTGCAGGGGCATTCATTGCTACTGCTCATCCCACAGTGGCTTTTCTGGAGGAATGGGGACCTCTATTCTGGTAGTAGACTCAGATGGGTTACTCTGTGATACTCTAGGCCTGGTCTCTTTAGGTACAGATCTCTCTGCTGTCGCTCACACAGAGTCATTTTCTGGAGGCACAGTCCTGTTGCTGAAGTGCTGGGTCCAGAGGAGTTCCAGCATCAGCCATATGGGCCCTTTCCTCAGATCTTGGTTCTAACATGCCTAGTCTCCTGTGATACCCATCAGTAAGGCTAGAGATCAGATGTCCTCCATTCCATGACCACCAGGCATAGAGGACATAGAAAAAGAACCAAAGATCTACACTGTCAACCTGGTTCTACTTTAGCCCCACACCAGAAGATAAGCCTGTCTAGCATCCATGGTCAGAGAAATCCTTTTCTCTCTGGACTCAGGACCTGTCTGTTTCCTTTCTGTATTAATCTGTTGCTGTCACTTATAACAGAATACCTGAAACTGGTCCAAGGTCTGGGGAACATATCTGGTGAGGGCCATCTTCTTGGCGTGGGCTCCGTACAGGGCCTGGTGGCAATGCAGGTGTCTCATGGTGAGGATGGCATGAGCAAGAGAGCTTAGTACCTCACCAGATGTGTTCCCTGACCTGGGACTTCCCAGCCTCTAAAACTGTAAGAAATAAATTTTATTTCTTTATAAATTTCCCAGTTTTAGGTATACCATTGTAAGTGACAGAAAACAGACTAATCTACTTCCCTAAGCTGATGGGTGCTATACTATCTTTTGTCTTGACCCTGCAGCCCCCAACATATAGTTATGAAAATAAAGTATTCAAAATTAGCCTTTGCTCTGCCTTCTTCCTCAGATCTGTCCTGAGCCCTTGTTAATCACCTGAATAGGAAACTTCTGATAGTGTTTTCCCAAGGAGGAGCAGCAGAATCTTATAGAAAGGAGTCCACAAGCAGAATGTGACTCACATTCTGGGCCAGTTATTTCTCTTTTTAGGAATGAAGATTCTTTTTGGAAAATTACTACTTTTTATTTTTTATTTAGAAAAGTAACATATGTGAGTCATAAAATAAAGAATTCAAAGAACAGAAATAAATCAAAAGGCAAAATATAAAATTACTCCCTTTTGTTTCCTAATTTTTTAAAAAGAAATAGAATTATACGTGGTGATAGAGACATATAGGAATAAAGAGACAGAGATATAGACACAGAAAAATGTGAGAGTTTTTTACATAAAAATCAATCTTACCATACATATTCTATAACTTTCCTTTTTCATTCAGCCTATGTCAGGGATAGCGGTCTATACAGTATTCACACACAGGGCTATCTCATTTAAGTAGCTGGGTTAATATTCCATTATATGACTGTACTACAATTTGTCCATTCATAACTCTACTGATAAACATTTAGATTGTTTCCATTTTTTACCTACTAAAAACAGTGCTGCAATGAATATCCTTAGACATCTCTCTCTCTAAGCATATGTGAAATATATTTCTTTAGGATTATATTTTAGCATATATATCCAGAATTTCAGTTCATGAGTGGAAAGATCCTTTAAAAAATTTGACAGAAACTGTCAAACTTCCCTTTAACATGTCATACCAATTTACACTCCCACCAACACAGAGAGTTTCCTTTCCTCCCCCATTCTCATCAATACTTTATATTATGAATATTTAAAATATTTGCCAGTAGGTTAGGGCGAAAAATAGTATCCTATTATTGGTTTGTCTTTCTTTGATGAGTAGTTAGGTCTGCCATATTTTTATTCATGTATTTATTTTTCTGGAAGCATCTTTGTTCATATTGTTTGCCCATCTATTCAGTTGCTTCTTCTTTACTTGTATGGGCTCTTTTTCTATTAAAGATACATTAAACATGTTGAAATTATTTCCTCTATGGTATCTTTTGCCGTGCAGAGGTTTTAAGTTTTTATGTTATTGTATCTGAGAGTCTTTTGTTTTAGTCATTCACCCCAGTTTAATATTAAAAATGTCTCAAATTCCAAAACAATAAATGGTAGTAATTGATTTAATGTTCCTCTTGATTGAATAACGCTAATGCCAAGAGAACCTGGTGAATTCAGGGGTTCTTTTAAGTGAATTTTCATTTAATTCATCACAAGGCTAGCTACATACTTTTTTGAAGTATAATAATACATATATTGTTGTGTATGATTTAGTCAGTTTATAGATAATGTACCATGCATCACTAGATTCATGGACCCCCTGAACACCATTGTTTTAGAACAATAATTGTATATAATATGTAATTATTTTATATATATATATATGGATCTAATCTTATACCATACTCAGTGGGGATAAAGCACTGTAGAATCCTGAAATGGCATCTGAGCCATCAAAAGTCAATTACGTTCACTACAGTTTTAGTGTTGACTATCTTATTTTACTTGAATTCTTTAAATATGGATTCTTCATGTACAAGGTGCATGGTAGCTCTACAAACAACAGTACATGATTAACAAATTGGAGGACTGGAAAACAGAGACTCTGTGAGATTTGCCCAGTGGACTCCAAGCCTACCCTGAAATCAGTCTTTAAACTGAGAAATAGTTACTCCTGATAGATCCTTCTGCTACTAATAAAGGGGAATGGGGTGACTCCTTCTGAGAAAAGACCTTGGACCAATCAAAAAGATAATAATATTAATAATTATTCTAGCAAACACTAATGTAGCTAAGTGCCTTACAGACAATATCTCATTTAAAGCAACAACATAAGAAGTAAGTACTATGATTATCCCTCTTTACAGATGAGAAAACCAAAGCACAAAGTTAAGTAATACATTAGAGTGATTGGAGGAACTGCCTCCAACACCTGACCACTTCTGTCTACCACAGGAAACTGCCTCCATTGCTAGTGTCATTGGGTTATAACAGAATAGCCTGTGCAGTTCATGAGACCGCATAAAGGGACTGGACCCCAGTGAAGATGTTTCTGACACATGGAATACTTTTGGTGCTACCCAGAATTTAAATTTATATCTTGTCTGGGTTAATTAAATAATCAGCTTCTAATCTGCGTTGGAATATCCAATTGCCTCTCTTTCATTTACTTTTACCCAATGATGACCTGGTCAGTGTAAGACTTGATAATAATTTTCCAGTGTTTTATATTCACACAAGAAGAGAGAAAGAAATGAATAAACTCCTGCAATCATTTGGGTCTTGATAGCATAGAACAGATCAATCAGGAAATTAGCTCTCTTGATAACTTACAGGCCAAAAATGTGACTTAGTTATGTACAATTATTGTTCAGTTTTCATGATTTTAAAGCCTCTTCATATTGATGACAACAGGACACTCATCTTTGGCTCCAATTAGCTCCCAGAACTTTAAAATACACACCAAGAGGAAAATCAGTAGAGGAAGAAAGGAAAATGCAGAGACAAAAGAAGCATGCTTATAAAGAGAACTGAAAGTAAGTCTTCATGAAATAGAAATGAATGGTTCAGTGTTTTGGGATATGCACAGTTATGTCATCGCAGGTCATGTCAGTATATTTAGCAAAATGTCCTGATATTCTTCTGCCATCTGGATGTGGATCAACCAGAACCTTTAATAATATAACAGGCATGAGGCACTCTCTAGTCCTTGACTTGATTTACTGATCGTTGCTGCCATGTTCAGAGAACACTTTTTAATGAGTTGGTGTTCAGGTCAACATTACCAACCAGAACCTTTAATAATATAATAGGCATGAGGCACTCTCTAATCCTTGACTTGATTTACCTAGCTCTCAGAACCACTGCTCTGATCGTTGCTGCCATGTTCAGAGAACACTTTTTAATGAGTTGGTGTTCAGGTCAACATTAGAAATGTTTACATTTAGGCCTTAGAAATGTTAGGATTAAGGTGGCTGAAGAAGGTCAATGGTAATCATTGAGAACGATGACTGCCAGGAGGCGCATCACAAACAAGACATTGAACCTAGGAAAGCTCTGGGCATCCACCTGCCTCTCCCTTTGCCTCCTCCTTCCTCTCTGATCTCTCTATTCCTCCTTCCTCTTTTGTTGCTTGATCACTCCAGGTTTCTTCTCTTCTTTTTCCCTCGTTTTGTTTTCTTTCATCCCAGTTTGTTTCTTGTTCAGATCCTCATACCGTGAAACCAAAATATATTTTAATTGCAATAGTTTTATTAAATAAAGCTTTCTAGTCTCAACTGTAAATATTTGTGTAAAGTAAAATGAATTGAACACTGTAATGTCTCTAAGGAGCAGAGAGAGAGTCTCTTTTAAATGATCTTTGGTATTTGATCTGTTTTTTTCCTCTCCCTTGAATCAATGATCTTTTTACGAAAAAACAAACAACACTCATTGCCTTCTCCTGATTTATGGAAATGTAAGTCAGGGAAAACTATAAAAAGGCAATATCTGCTTAGTGTCTGGGGAAAAGATAATTTGGCAATATCCTGTGTTTACTTTTTGAATCTCTAAGAAGCAATTTTATTTTGGAAAGCACTCTGTTACCTTTTGTTAATCCCTTTCTGTGTTTAAAGCTCTGTGTCCAAAGCTCTCTGAGTTGTCACAGCTAGGGACCTCTGTGGGTACCCCCACACAGTTAGCTCCAACACTACATATAACACATACCAAACCTGAGTCATTCACACACACACACAAATCCAGAAGGTACCACCAGAAAAGAAACGCTTTGTTTGATTTTGTGTATGATACTAGAGTATTTCTGTTTTCATTTATCTGCTAAGTTTTTTTTGTGAATAATCCAGAAAAAGATTGTGTGATAGGTTTATGTTTCTCGTAAGCTCATAAATGGTATAAAAAAATAACTAATTAATAAGGTAAATTTATTACTGGGGGGAGGCTGCCTGAGACAGAGCTCAAGGAAGGCTTCAAAA
>NW_007732273.1:35991-91027 GCF_000696425.1 Galeopterus variegatus | reverse complement strand
TAAGGTAAATTTATTACTGGGGGGAGGCTGCCTGAGACAGAGCTCAAGGAAGGCTTCAAAAAAGAGACATTAGAATAAAAAGTCCTTGAGAGCAGAAAGCTTTATGTGGAATAAAAGTTAAACATAAGTTAAACATCCTTCATGTTGTGTCCTCTGAGAGCATTAAAGTAAATCTGGGGAGGGTAGAGAGGTTGACATGTTTGAGTGAAAGGATGGTCTCAGTTACATGAGACAGATTGGAAGGAGTTTGGAGACCAAAGTGGAGGAAAGTGAAAAAGTACAATTGAAAGTGTATTCTGTGCAAGGCACATATCAGGTCCTAAATGATTCCACCCAATGAGGTGAAATACGACAAGGTTGGGATTAATTAACAAACACTGTGGAAGTTTTAAGAGACTCATTCTCTTACTGTGACAAAAAAGGTGATCTTACTACTCTGGAAGGACTCCTTGGAGGGGCTCCCTGCAAGTGAGGAGGAGGAACGAGGGCAGAGCTTTATGCCCCCTCTCCCTGCTTTAATCAGAGCAAATCCTCTTTTATCATTTTACATAGTGGGTCCTATGTAAGATTTAATTTGGAAAAAAGGTTCACCTGCTAGAAAACAAACAAAAAAGTTTTAAGGTGACTAATCCAGCTCTGTATTTACAGAGGCCCAGGGTGGTGGAGTCATCTTCCAACGTGAACTCAACGAAGATGGGCTCCAGCTGTTCTGCCTCAGATGAGGAAGCCATACCATGGTGCGCAGGAGGCTTGGCGAGCCCACTTTTACACTGTGGTCCGTGGGTTGCTAATAGATCATTACAGTTGACATGTATTGGGCACAAACTAGGTACCAGGCATTATTTTTAGTTTTGTTCTTATATATCCTTTTAGTTATTAGTGTACTTCACCAATTCATGGACACCATATTTATATATTAATATCTCTGAAACCAGGCTGCCTCTTATAATCAATGGCAACTTATATTCCACGAAGTTCACCTAATCCTCACGTTTGTGAAATAACCACAGTTGTCATCCATTTTAGAGATGAGAAAACTGAGGCACATGGAAGACATTAGGTGAAGTGAAATAAGCCAGGCAAAGAAAGCTAAATACTGCATGCTCTTAAGTGGGAGCTAAAAAAAAAAGTTGAGCTTATAGAAGTAGAGAGAATTGTGTTTACCACAAGCTGGGGCCAGGGCTGGGGGGAGAAGAGGGTGCCGCAAGGATAAGAAGTTTGTTAAAGATACAAAATTACAGCTATGTAGGAAGAATATGTTCTAGTGGGCTGCTGTCTTTAATTGATGATCTATTGTACATTTTCAAATGGCTAAAAAAGAGGGGTCCGAATGCTCTCATCACAAAGAAATGATAAACTTCTGTGATTATGAATATGCTGATTACCCTTATTTGATCATCACGCATTATACACGTGTTGAAATATAATTCTGTACCCCATAAATATACATAATCAATACGTGTCAATTAGAAAAAACTGAGGTACAGGAGTTTAAGTGGTGATGTGACAGCCACTGCTAACACACCAAGATTGCTACTGGCTGGGTGTTAAGGAGGGTTGGGGTGATTCCTGCTAGTGTTGGAAGTGGACATTGATTTGATCTGGAAACTGTGATGATGGTGGCAATAGATAACCAACATCACGTAAAATTATGTTTAACTTGTTGTAAATAGGAAGCCTAAGACTCACATTTCTGTATATTTTCTACCAACTCTGTCCTTTCTGACTAACTTCATTATTCACAGTAAAAATTATCAGTCTTTCATGAAAAAGCTGATGAGAAAGTTTTGCCTTTAAGTAGTAGAACACATGGAAGTCCATTAAAACTGTTCCCTGCACATAGCAGAGACTCCTGAAGTGTTACTTCCCTGCCTTTTTTTCAGAAGTTAAAAAGAGTTCTCATGGATCATACTTTAAAAATGTGATAGTGGTGGCTACCACCTCTGACACTGAATTTATTTGCTAAATAGAAGTGTAAGCTTTGGGGAATACTTAGGTAAGAGCTTTGACAATCCCAGTTAAACTCTAAACCAATTTATATGTAGAATAGTTTTCCTGGCTACACAGAGCTAGGAAAAGGGTTTTTGGCAAAGGAGGATTATCTGCAATTGTTTCCTTTAAGCTCCACAGTGGAGAGGTGAAGAGAATTTAATAGCTAAGGTCAGGTGCAGAACGTCTTTGTTAGAAGCATGAATAAGAACGAGCCCGACAGGGGAGTGTGGTGTACTTCTACTTGTGTGTGTATGAGGTGGGGAAAATACATGGTTTCCCTGTCACCCAGTGAGAGCAAATGGGCAAATGACGTGTATTTAGCATACGTCACCTAAAAGGTCTGTGGCTTAGGAACATGCTGAGTCAATTTGATACTTGAGAATTTACATCACCTTGATAGTGGACTTCCCCAAAAATGGAATTCTAAGCAACCTCATATCCCTACCTGGGGAGGGCTGAGATTTCCTTTTTCCTCTATCTCTGACAGTCCAAATCATGAGGTGGATACAAACTAAACCTCATTCCCTCCACCCACATTTTCCTTTACATAACAACAAAAAAGATTTTTCCTACAGCTTAGTCACTGGCAGATTAAATAGCATTCTGAAAATTAGGAGGTAAGGTGACAAAACTGCTTTCAAGGAATTTTTTTAACTCTAAGTTGAGGATTCTTAAACTCATTATTCAGCATTAACCATAAAAATGTACCGGTCTGAAAGATAAAATGACTTGCTATTTAAAACAATAAATGGGAAGCATTACATCATCAGAAAACATTTCTTGAGCCTGTGTGTATTTGGTGTTTCTCTAGATGCTATCATGTCACTGCTCTGTGAAGACACAAGCCAAACCATAATTACACACATGCTTGAGAAAATGAAAGCATGCTGGCCTTTGTGTGTGAAAATGACACTAAACCATGATCAGACCAATATGCCTTTGAGATTGTTTTTCATCACGCTAAGCTTTTGTTCTATAATTTCTGTATCACATTTACTGCTGGTGACCCATATCATGATTTTTAGATAATTAGCTAGAGGTAGAAGGATAGTCTTTGCTTATAAAATGGCTTTTGTCTTTGAGGTCTCGATACTAATTAAAACCATGAGCAAGCACTTAGCATCATACTATGACAGAAACTTTGGTAAAAATAATCTAGACACATGAATTTGGGGAAAGGCTTGTAAAACACTAGCAAGATAAAGGAGTCATGACAATATTTATTACTTTCAGATTCATCTATCTGAGAAGTTAATTGGGGGAATTTTTATGGAACAAAGAACTTCAGCCACTTAACATGCTGTTGGCATTTCTTTATTAGACATTACACTAGAATTTATTTTAATATTGGGTTGGGCTGGCCAGTTAGCTCAGTTGATTAGAGCGGAGCCTTGTAACACCAAGGTCACGGTACGGATCCCCGTACTGGCCAGCTGAAAAAAAAAAAAAAAAAAAGTACAGGTAATATTGGGTTAAATTTCTTGATCATTTTTCTCTTTTGATTTTGGGCGGAAGAACGTCAGATAACCACCTCCTGCCATGGTGAAATGTAAGGACTCGATCTGCCTGTCTTGCTCACTGTTGTCTTTTCATGGCCTGGCACAATGCCTGGCACAGAAAGACCGTTAATAAAGATTTGCTGCATGAATGATTGGTTGAGTGAAATGAATGAATGAATGAATTGATTATTGGCATGTACAAGAAATGTAATTAGATATAGCAGGAAACCAATCACCAGCTCAATCCTGATTCCTGCAAAGAGAGGAGTTAGTGGGCATCAAAATGGGAGGAGGCCACCCACAGTTTATTAAACTAGGCATTATGAAAATAGATAACACAGGTGCTAGAAAATGGATGATGGTGACTTCTCTGCAGTCACTTCCACCCAAAAAACCTGCAAGTATACCCTAGATAAGATGAACTGTTTCCATTTGTGAAGCAGATGCATTTGTTAATTAACAAAGAACCGGTCACTTGAGCAGGGCTAGGCAAACGCCTTGAGCAGTTAAAAAAATTTCCTGCAGAAAAGCATTTCTTTTGATGATAACTTTAAAAAATAATTTGTGTAGTTTCTTTTTCAGTAGCTGTGCTTGATCTGTATCGTGTAGAATTATTAGCATTTTTTAACAACAGAAGCGGTAAGGAAATTACTCACCACAGTTGTTAGACCGGGTTATTAGAGGCAAAGAGAGAAGAGTGGCCTTCATGAGTACTCAGTTCAGATCGCTGCAGTCAGCAGAGGTGTGGGCCATGGTGGGGAGGATGTGAGAACAGAGGAAGCGATTGGCTTGCCTCTTGCCTCAGCTTCTTGTGAGCATTAAAATTTGTGATGCAAGCCCCAGCTTGACAAGGGCAATCGGTTTCTTTTGTTCTAGAAGAGAAGCGTTCCTGGGAATAAATTCAGATGGAGAATAATACAGCACTAAAGTTTCTCTGAATTTCATGAAATCCTCACTTATAGAAATAAGATGATGTCTCAGGAAAGCAGTGTATATGTACTATTCTTTATTTTTTAAAAGTGTGCAAAAATTAGATTTTATCAATCATTTCCCATGGGTGAGTTGGTGCTGCCATAGATTTGGGCTCCAGTTACGAATTTGTGTGTCCCATGTGTTTTGGTTCCTATGTGTCTGCGCATAATGAGGTCATCTTTGTTCATTTAAAATTCATTCAGCAAGTGTTTACTGAGAGCCAACTAGTCACACTCTCTCCTATATTTTTTCCATGTGAGAAAAAATGGGATGCTCTTTAGCTATGTTTTATTGGGCACAACTTGGAAGTGTTTTAGCAGGGACTTCCCAGCACATACAGTGCTTTTGTGGAAAAGAAAAAGACAAAACAAAACAGCTCCCTCTCTGTGCAAAAGAATTATTTCCAGAAGTGCCTGTTCCTCTGAGAGGAAGAAGACCCATGCCAGGGCAGAGGGCACTGTGAGGAAAATGTGCTTTAGACTTCAGCTGCTATACAACCCTCATCTGGGCTTTATTCAGCTTTTGGTGATATGGACCAAGAGTAGGGAGTTTCTTCAATCCTTGTTAGCCAAAGAATTTCTATAGCAAAGATCTCTGGCTCTCAGTTGTCCATGTGCCAAAAGATGGGGTTAGAATAGATTCCTTTTTTTTTTTTTTCCTAAAAAGTATTTGGGTTATATAGTAGAGAGGTCAAGAGCATGGGCTTTGGAGTCAGACTGCCTGAGTTTTATCCTGGCTCCATGCCTTAATTGCAATTTGACCTTGTAGAAATTCTCTGAGCCTCAGTTTCTTTACTTGTAAAATGGAGGTAATAATAATACCTGGTATCTACTTCATAGAATTATTATGAGACTTAAATGAGATAATGCCTGTAAAGCATGTACTACAATGACTGGGATTTACTGAGTGTTCAATAATCGTTAGCTATAGCCATCATTGTTATTATGTAGTCAGTGTGATTCTGTATCTCCAGAAAACCAGGGGCAGCCAATCCCTATTTTCTACCTAACAGAGTTCTACTGTCACTCATTTCACTATCAGTCAGCAGTTTATCCACATTTACCACTCACCCAATTACAACATCCTTGGGTCAAAGATCTGTAGAAAATAAGAGCATTCATTTCGTAAGCCTTGAGAAAGCTACTCCCTCTATCTCCTAACACTTTTGTAATAGCCCTGCAGACACTTACTGCCTTTCTAGAGGAGAATCCAGTGGCAGACAGTTTTGTCTGAATCAGATGATTAGTGCTGGTACTGACGCCTCAACATGCTCCCAAAAATGGCCTCTAAAGATTTTTAAGAAATAATCCCTCAAGCAGATGAATTCCTACTGCACGTGAGAAGACAGTGTATCAGCTGGCCACTACTCTGTAACCAACAACTCCAAAACTTAGCAGTTAAAAACAACCACCATTTGTTATTTCTCATGAGTCTATGGGATGGCTTAATAACTCTGCTGATCTGGGGTAGGCTGAACTGATCTTGGCTGGGATTGCTTATGTATCTGCAGTCAATAGCAGGTTGGTCTTGGCCAGGACAACTCTGCTCTAAGGAGAAACATGACTCTCACATCCCTCCAGCAGTCTGACTTGTGCATACTCTGATAGTGTTAGCACGGGTACAAGAGAGAAAGTGGAAATGAGCAAATCCTTTCCCAAGCCTTTGCTTGTGTCAAGTTTACTACTATCTCATTAGCCAATGCAAACCACATGACCAAGCCTAGAATTAGCACTGAAGGGTACCACTGAAGGGTAAGGACAGAGGGAGACCTGAAAAATTGGAGCCATCATAGCAATCTACCACATGCTGTGAATGTTATTTTAAAAGATTTATAGCTTATAAACTTATCTAGTAGCTTCATTATTTCAAAATTCAGCTACTAGTATAATATATATGTACACATATATACATATATATAGGATATACTAATTTTGTCTTGTTTTAGTTGCAGGAGATATCTTGAAAAGTAGTACAAGACCCAGAAATAAGTTGCTAGTTTCTAATTCAATGATAAAATTATGTCTGAAGAGTTTTGTTTTGTTTTCAACTTCCCTGCACAGCTTACTTGGGTCTTCAGAGCAGTGATTGTCACAGAGATGTAATTGCCACCTGCCGGAGAAGCTAAATGACTTCTCTGTGCCCCATACAGTGTTATATGGAAGTTACAGTCTGGGACGCCACAGTTTGCCCTCAAGAGGCCGTGTTGTCCAAACATGAATGCTTTAGGCACAGAACAGAAAGCAAACAGACAGGCATCTAAGTAGTGTTAAAGAATGAGTGAAATCTTGATCAAATTCTTTTCATGAACTTCCTCTAATTTGTGTTTTTAAAAATCAGTTAGCAAAGTCCTTCTACGGTCAATTAAAAATGTGAATTTTTACCTATTAAGACAAAACTAAAGCAATGAATTATGAAATTAAATCACAGGCTAGGGAATGCCACTTAAGACAGTGTGTTAGATGAGCTCCCCTTTACCAACAATTGGCTGTCCTGGCTGTGTAAAAACCAACTGAAAGGGACTAAGGGCACCCATCAAAGAGCTGATTCCAACTGGTTTGCAAAACCATGGTTAGTATGACGTACAAGTCCCCCAAGGTATAAGTTGTCTATTAGAATTCTCATTTGGCTCTTAGCTCTAGGATCTGCAAAAATATTTTCATGATTGGTAAATATGTATACCTTATAATTTATTTTATGTCTCCAAATTCTGCCGTGGTAACACAATTGCTCATAGCCTTAGATAAACTTCCATATATTTGAAGACACCATGTGGTCTATTCTTCTCTAACTTTTTAAGTAAACTGTCTTAATATTTTTTTATAGGACCTATTTCCAACACTACCATTATATTTTTTCCTTGTTCTTCTCTAGATTTTGAAGCTCTTTGGAAAACCTGCTCTTAAATGTGGTGACAGTGTTACCTGAGTATGATAGGTTGGGACAGTTCTCAGGCCTTACGCTTTGCCCCACCTAACCACCCCCCTTCCCACATTATAATGATGGATGGCTAGGAAATGACTTAGAAGGTGGAGTGTGGAGGAACAGGAGGACACTTCCATCAGCAAGTGCGAAAAAAAAAAAAAACAAAAAACTTGAGAGTTTCATATATGTGTACTCAGTTAAACATGTCCTTCCTCACCAAGGCAAAGATAGTAGCAAAGCCCTTGCCTCTATTCACAGGCTTTTCAGGATAGATTTACCTAATTAAGATTCCTATCTCTCTCCAAGTTTATGCTTAATATTCACTGTAACAAGAGATTGCTTGTGAATAAAAGCTAGCACCAAATGATGTGATTTGCCCTCATCTGTCTTATTATACCAACCACAATGACCCCAGGTGGTAACCAAAATCTATTATGACTCTAATAATGGCAAAACAAACAAATAAAAAACTCCAGCTTTTATAAGTCATTCTTTTAACAATGCAGCCTGATAGATGTTTCTCTTTTGATCAATACTTCAATGCTTGTTATATTCAGCTCTGAACTATTTCAACTCCCAGCTCTTTTTTCTTTGTTTCTTTATTTCTTTTCTTAACTACTGATATCTTAGTATTTGCTCAAAAAAGTGGCTGTGGTGGACTGGTTGCATGTACAGGAGGATTATCCCTACAGAGTCCTGCTTTACATACTTGCCTTTAATTTTACTTCATCCTATTTTGTTTAATTTGGAGTTTCTAAAAGTGTATTTCAAGTAAATAGCAAGGAGTTATGAACAAAAGTTTTCTGTGATTAAGTATGCGTGGGAAAAGAATTAAACCAGGCTCCTTTATTGCAGGATTTTCACGACTGTTTAGTAATGCTCTTATGTCTGCGACTTTCCACAAATGTGCTATGACCATGGAGACCCTTCTTCATGGAGCATGAGTAAGACAAGTCCTGCAAGATCTACTCTGAGGACTCTGGCACAAGTTGTTACAGGCACATACCCAGCACAGATGTGGAGTATCCCTCCTAAGGGACACTGCTAAACAAAACAAACTTCCCTTGGCCAGGTTTTCATTCAGTCATCGGGGCTCAATGGGCTGACTTTCAACTGCCACCACTCAGGCAAATGGGAGACTCTATAAAATGCCTTTCAATTTCTCTGTTAGTGATCTAGCATGAGAGTAGGGACACTTTCTATGTTTTTTTCCCATTGATTTTTAGAGTCTAAGGTTTTAGATCATTCATTTATTCAACAAATATTCATTGAATATACATGTACCAGGCAAATAGACCAAGATTCCCAGTCCTTATGGAGTTTATATTCTGGTGGGTAGAGACAGACAATGAACAAATAATAACATGAAATATAAAGTATATTAGACACTGATAATTGCTTAGGAAGAAAAAGGCAGAGGTGGACAGGGAATGTTGGGTTGGGGGTAGGTGCTATTTTCCATAGTGTGCACAGGGAAGGCCTGATAGATGAAGTGAGGAAGTCGGCCACATGAATATCTGCTGGAAGAATATCACAGGCAGATGGAGATGCCAATGGAGATGCTGAGGAAGCAGTTAGACATACAAGCATGGAGTTTGGGAGAGAGTTTGGGGCCGGAAACTTAAGTCTGGGAGTGATCAGCATGCATGTGGTTGTTTAAAGCTAAGAAGCTGGTTTAGATCACCAGCGGAATTAGTGTAGATTGTGAAGAGGAGGTATGAAAGTTAATCCTCAAAGTTTAAATCCTTCAAAGTTTAAATTTTGGGGTAATGACAAGGAATCAGCAAAGGAAACTAAAAAGGAATGTACACACTAACAAGGGAGAAAAACCAGGGGAATAGAAGCCAAGTGAAGAAAGAGTGTGATCAACCCAATGAAATACTGATAGATGAAGTAAGATGTAGTCTGCTAATTGACCCAGATATAGTAATGTCATGGGTGAACTTGAAAAGGGCTGTTTCAGTGAATTTGTGAGGACAAAAACTCAGTTATAAGTGGGTTAATGTGAGAATGGAAGGAAAGAGAATAGAGACAGAAAGAAGAGATAATTATTTCAAAGAGTTTTGCTATAAATGGAAGCAGAGAAATGAAATAATAGAAAGGGTCAAGCAGTCAAAACTATTTTTAAGATGGGAAAAATTATAGCCTGTTTTTTATGTTAATGGAAATGACCATTAGAAATGGGAAAATTGATGATACCAAAGGAATGGGGGGAGAATTGCTTCAGCAAAGTCTTTTGAGTGATTAAGTGAAGGTGGGAGCTAGTGCACAAGTGGAGGGCTTGCCCTTAGAGGGGAGCACAAAGTATTCCTCCAGTGCAATAGGAGGGAAAGCTGAACGTGTGGACGCAGGTAAAGCTAGGTGGGTAGTTGTGGTGGTGGGAGCATGAAGAAGTTCTCTTCTGGTTCTCAAGGTCATAGCTGAGAGTGAGGATGGGGAAGGAAGTATTGGAAGAGAAGGTAAGATGTGAAATAATCACATGGGAGTGGGAATAGACTAGAGAATTTATTGAGATTATCAGGTAGCCCTATTGCCTACCTGATCATCAATTTGAGGTTGATGATCGTGAATTTTAAGTGAAACCAATTGGCATGGATGCATATTTTTCTCCAGCCAAGCTCAACGGTGTGCATGTGAGCAGAGTAGTTGTAGAGGTGGATTTAACCATGGCTGTACTTTTGTCAAGTGAAGACAACAAAGTGAGAAAGGACCTGATAATAATGACAGATAAGCAGAGAAGTGATGACATGAGGATGGAGTGATGGAAAATTCACAGATAGCAGGATCAATAAGTTGTAAGTGGTGGAGTGAAGGATTTCTGGAGTTGGGGCACTAGAAAGAGTAAGCTGGAAAGATAGGAGGTGGTGGTCAGAGGCCTGTATGCTTGGAATAAAGGTTATAAGGAGATTTAAATGATTTATAATGACAAGGACTAGTAAGATATGACCGTGGTAGTGAGCGGCAGAGAATGGCGTAGACAGTCTTTGAAATAGATGAAGTCAAGGAACTGGCAGGCCAGAATATCAGAAGGCTTATGTAAATATTTAAATCACCAAGAATTGTCAGGAGCAATATTGGAGGGAGTGAGTAACAGCTAGGACTTAAGATTTCAAGGAGTGGGGGAAAGGGACTTCAGTGGTTGGGAGCACAAGATTCTGAAACAAGGAGAAGTAGATAGTGGTAGTGGTGTGGACCTTATGGCACACAATTCAAAACAAGAGTTTTATTTTTCAGGTGAAGAGAGCAAGAATAGTACAGAATTAGCAACGAGGAGTAAGCCATTTGCCACGTATCTTCTTCTTCATCCCTCGCACCTTCTATAGCATATCCTTCCAGTTGGGTATTTTAGGGCATAATGTTTCTTGGTTTTCTTTTCTTCTAAGTTTTCTTTCTTATTGTATTCAATTACAGACACTTATTCTCAGGCCTAACTGTACATTAGAATCATCTGAAGAGGTTTTTTAAAAATTATACCATGTCCAGGCCCTACTATGAGCTATGCTGATTTAATTGTTAATTGTAGGGTCCAGGTATGTGTGTTTTTTAAGTTCTCCAGGTAGTTCTAATGAGCTGGCAAGTTGAGAATCACAGTCCCAGGGAAGAGTTTGAATAGTTTTGTCTTTGTGGGCCTATTTATTGTTAAGGAGAATGCATATGGAAAATGGTCCATAATTTTCATTGTATCCTTGAAAATATTCCTGACCCAAGAAGATTAAGACTAAGCCCCTTATAATTTTTTTTTTTTTTTGTCTCTTTCGTGACCGGTAAGGGGATCGCAACCCTTGGTGTGGTGTCACCCGCACCACGCTCAGCCAGTGAGCGCACCAGCCATTCCTATATAGGATCCGAACCCGCGGTGGGAGCGTCACTGCGCTCCCAGAGCTGCACTCTCCCAAGTGCGCCACAGGGCCGGCCCAGCCCCTTATTTTTTAGATGAGGAAACTTAACCTTAATTGATTTTTTTCTTTTTCTTTTTCTTTTTTTGCCATTGGGTCCGAGCCCGCGGTGGGAGCGTCACTGCGCTCCCAGAGCTGCACTCTCCCAAGTGCGCCACAGGGCTGGCCCAGCCCCTTATTTTTTAGATGAGGAAACTTAACCTTAATTGATTTTTTTCTTTTTCTTTTTCTTTTTTTGCCATTGGAGATGGAGGTGGGAATTAGGAAAGGGGTGTTTACTAAAAACTGGAAAGTAGAATACCAAATTAAGTAAAAGTTGATGGTGTCTTTTCCAAATCCTCTGGGTTTTGAAACCTTCATGAAGCAGAATACATGGGGCTAGACAACCATCTGTGCATCCAGGATCACTTCTGTTCTCCCTTCCCATCCTCTAAAAAGGCAAAATGTGCTGATGTAACTGACTCTGGGTTCTGTCACTGCTGGTTTCTGCGTAGGAGTGTTGCACACACCGGGCTCACTTAGCACCTGCATTTTTATGATGTGAAAACTGCACATCCACTATATGAGCACTACCTCAAATTGTATAATTTTTTCACACAAAGTGGAAAAAAGAAGTTTCAGAATATGCATTCAGCCTCTGTTGGCCTTTTATAGAAGCAAGATGGTTAAGAATGGGGTCATTAAAGTTAGACAGCCCTGAAAACAGAGCCCCTCTGAAGTTGTGATGTGGTGCCACTCTGCATGCCTACTGTGCCCACACTCTTGTTCCTTCACTTCTGTGGCAGGACTAGCCCAACAGAGTGCTCAGTTTTGTTAATTTACTTGCTTAATTAGTAACAGGCTTGCCAATGTTAATTTGATGGTCCTGGTTCCTTCACCACAGGTCTTAGTCCTTTGATAAGGAAGTCAGGAAAATCTTGGAATGATATAATTTAATTATATCTTTCATCTTTATTTAGCCAGCCTTTTCCCATTCAGTTGGGTTTCTGAGATGCCCAAACCAAGCCCATGACATTTCTAAGCAGTTAGTACAAAGACAATAGGGAATGATTTATAACTTGTTAGGAAAGAAAGATTCTGGTGAAAACAGTAACCAGAAAAAAATTCCTGAATTTATCTGTCTTAGTCATGCAACTGCCTGTCTCTGGCCTAATGAGTATTAACACCTAACTGTCCCTGCATGTATTAGGGGAAAACAATGTTTCAGGTAGAACATGTGTGTGGATGCACTGGTTGACAGTGCATGTGGCTTCTCCTTTTTCTCTCCTTTCTCTCCCTTTCCTCTCACTGTTGGCTCTCATTGTCCTCCCTTTTCTCTTTCTGCTCATGGTCCTCTACACCAACCTCACGTGCACACTTGTCTCACACCTCCACATGTCATCCACTGACACATTCTCACAGTCACCCACACAGCGGCTCATGGTGCATGCCTAACATGTCCATTTCTGTCCAGATGCCTTGGTTTTAAGCTCTTGTGTCTCACACCTCCACATGTCATCCACTGACACATTCTCACAGTCACCCACACAGCGGCTCACGGTGCATGCCTAACATGTCCATTTCTGTCCAGATGCCTTGGTTTTAAGCTCTTGATTCTCAACAGCAGTAGCCTACAAGTCTTTAGGCTTCTTAGAGTCCAAAGCAGCCAGACCAACCACAGGACCTCCTTAACTTGTGACCCTCTCCACTCTTCAACAGTATTTGGACGAACTTTTGTAGGAGCCTGCAATGACACACAGAAATCTAAGGAAGTCAGGACAATTCTTTCCAGAGTGGAATTTGCAAATCAGCAGCGCTTAGGTGCCTCTGGTCAGCGTTCTTTTTAGCCCACATGGCATCTTAAAAATACTGTTAGGGCCACATTGTTGTTAACAAAATTATTGAGTCAACATTTAAAGGTAGATATCACAACTTTTATGTAACACTGGGTCTGCCTTCCAGCTAGGTAATCACGGGCTAGAGTCAGTTAACTCCTGTGCTCTTTAGACAAGCTTTATTTCCCTAGTTTGCCTCAGTTTTCACCACTTCTCATCCATCCCAAATCTCTGCCTCTTCACTCATTTATGGTACTTGCCCAGCTCATGGAGGCATCTGTGTTGGGCACCTACTCAAAGAGCACTCATCCCAAAGAGCGAGGTAGGCAGCAGCTCTTGGCATAGCAGATGACTTTCTGAAGTGCCTACAACCAGGACCGGAAACTCACCAAATGTTTTATATCTGCTATGCTGATAGACCAGGACAGCGAGGCCAAGAATCTGAATTAGAGCAGTGGCAGTACAGAAGGAAAAGAAGGCATGGAAATATTTAAGAAATCTGTAAGAATTAAAATTGATTGATATATATGAGGAGTATGCTTGTTTTAAATTCCAGTAGCTAAACTGGAATTACATTTCCCAAGATTTCCTTCTCTGTATGATTCTGGGTTAGGGGAAGGTGGAAGTGAAATAGCAGCCATCGTTTTATCACTGATCCGCTGGCTCCCCTAGGCACTGGTTGGCCCACACCTTGCCTAGCTCCAGCCAATCTCCTCCTTCAGCTATCCACATGTACACTCTCAGACTAGTGGGGCCAACTTTTCCTGCTGGTCGTCAGGGTTCAATGCAGTGAGAAATATGAGTTTTAGTTTTTCCTTGTGAGGTCTAGTTTATCCTAATGATTCTACTTTTTTTCTCACTTTTCCCCATGTGTGTCAGCTTTCTTTCCTGACTGCCAGCCCTGCTGACCAAGAGGGAGCCTAGGCTCACCGCCAGATGGTTCACGAGGATTGACAGAGATGTTTGTCACAAAGAGCCAACCAACCTTCCATAAACTTCAACACCAGCCTTCTTCACAGTTCCACTCCAGTAGCTGGTTTGTGACTTTTCTCTGATATTTTCAGGCTTTTATTTCCCTAGCTTCTCTCATAATGGTGTAAGATCTAACTCCCACAATAAATTTCTTAGTTCGTGACATCCATAGTGGTTCTGTTTCCCTGATGGTACCCTTCCTGATACTGGTCTCTGACTTGGAAGATGAACTGGTAGATGTATACGATGAATGTTGAAAAGATAGCTAGAGGTATATGCTGAAGTTCTTGAAAGGGCTCCTCTGATGCCTCCCAGAATGGAAGAGACAGATTAATTTAGAGAACCCAGAGATCTAGGGAAGGTCTCATTCCCAACCTGGGGCTCACTTTCATTGAGATTTCATCTCTAGGTCACAGACTCACCCGCCCTACTAAACTGGCTGTGCAAAAGAGATTTATCTCTAGATAAATCTGTCTTTGGATATATCAGATCTCCATTGTCCTTGTAGAAATAATGTCCAGAAAAGTATTTATCCTAGGTCTATATTAATATAACTTCTTTTAAACCATTTGTATATTAGTTTGACTTAAATTTCTTATATGCTTATCATATGCAGCCCCAACAATCCTAATAGATACAATAGATTTACAGGATTTATAGGAGGATGACTTTGTGACCTTAAGGAGACAAAACTTGATTATGCATTTTGGGGGAAGGGCTGCAGTGGAAGGAAGTTCATACCATCCTTTTACTCCTCTTCTTGAAGGTAGGGAAAAGTTTTAATAAGAACTAGCTAACTCAGTTTGGAATATACAGTTTATTTTCAGGACCTATTTTCAAGGCATATCATGATGGCCTCCTTAGTTTTCTCCTATTGCTTATCACTTACACCGTCTACCATGGGTACACATTTCCACAGTGGGAAGGAGAGGGATATTTGAGAGATGAACTAGAAAAAGCAACATTTGGTCTAAATCCTGATTTAAAAATGAAATTTTCGAGGCATAACTCACAATCTTTGCATGTGTTTAATGGTAACTTTTTCTGATTGGATAGGAATGACCCTATAGTGTCTGAGCATTTTCTAAATATGTGAGATAATATGTTATAATTTTACTCCTAGAGTATCAGAAAGTTGTTTGGTCAGCTAATTTTTATCTGAGAATCAACAACTTCCAAAATCTAAGGAAAAGCTACAAAACTGGAGACCAAATGAGTACATTTATGTCCATGAACCTCAGAAGACTTTTTAAAGTATTTTAGTGAGGGATGAATAGAGTTGAAGCACTACTGGGAAAGGTAAAATTTTTGTATTATCTGCCAGCTTCTCACCACCTCCTCTGCTCTCGTCCTGCCCAAGCCCTCACCGTCTCTCACCTAAAGTGTTAAGGTAGCCTCCTGTGTGGTCTCCCTGTTTCTACCCTCACCCCTTACACTTTATTCACAACACTCAGCAGCCAAAGGGACTGTTTTAAAATATGTCAGATTATGTCACTTCTCTGCTCAAACTCCCCAGTGGTTTTCCCTCAGGGTAAAATTTAAAGCCTTTGCAACGGCCAATAAGGCCCCACATGATCTGGCCCCCATTAGATCTCTGATTCTATACATGTATTTATTTATTTATTTACCTACTTTTATTGAAACATAGTTGATTATACATATCTGTGGGTTACAGAGTTCAATACCAATACCTGTGTGCAATATGTGATGCTCAAATCAGGATAATTAGTATATTCATGGTCCTTTACTAATCCCTCCCTTACCCCATCCTTCCCACCCCTGGTAACCTTAGTTCTGTTCTCTCTTTTTGAGAGTTCAACATATTATTGTGATTCTTTCTTTCTTTCTTTCTTTCGTTTATTTATTTATTTATTTATTTTTTCCAGCTGCCACATATGAGTGAGGACATGTGGTATTTTTCTTCCTGTGCCTAGTTTTATTTCACTTAACATAATTTTCTCTAAGTTCATCCATGTTGCTGTGAATGGCAGTATTTCATTATTTTTTATAGCAGAGTAATATTCCATTGTGTATATATACCACATTTTCCTTATCTAGTTGTCCGATAATGGACATTTAGGTTGGTTCCAACTCTTGGCTATTGGAAATAGAGCTGCACTAAATGTGGGAGTGCAGGTATCCCTTCAACATGATGCTTTCTATTTCTTTGGGTATATGCTCAGTAGTGGAATTGCTGGATTGTATGGCAGTTCTATCTGTACTTGTTTGAGAAACCTCCGTATTGTTTTCCATAATCACTGCACCAATTTACAGTCTCACCAACAGAATAGCAGATTTCCCCTTTTTCTGCAATCTTGCCAGCATTTGTGCTCTGTCTTTTTGCTAATAGCCAGTCTAGCTGGCGTGAGATATCTCAATGTGGTTTTAATTTGCATTTAGATCTTTGGCTCTCACTCTCCTCCAAATACACTGGCCTCCTTGCTACTCCTTGAATATGCAGGCACATTTCCTCCCCAGGGCCTTTGCACTAGCTGCTCCCTTTGCTTGGAACACTTGGCCAACTTCCTCACTTCTTCAAGATTTTGTGCAAATCTTACCTTCTCCATAAGGCTACTCTGACAGCCCTGTTATATGTCAAACTTCCACCTGCCACCTTCTTCTGATTCCCCTTACCCTATTCTACTTTTCCTTTTTTCCATTGCAACTATCACCTTCCAACATCCTATATAATTTACTTATATACTATGGTTATTGCTTATTTTTTGTATCCTCCCTCTAGAATATAAGCTTCGTAGGGGCAGGTATCTTTATTTTTTGTATACTGATGCAGCTAAAGTACCTAGAATTATGTTTGGCACATAGTGGGGGCTTAATACATAGTTGTGAGTTGAATTCAAGGCTTGCACTAGATAGTGAGATTCAGCAACTACAGTGTAATGGGCTTTATTATGATATATTTGGAATCGGAAACGAGTGTACAAAAAGATAAGAAAAAGGCTTGGTCATAGAAGTTCTCTCTCACATTATATCATGATATAAATCAGACTTAAAGTGCTTACAGCTTTTGTGTCCAGAGTTGATGGATGTTATTCAATGCCAGACTAAGATCACAGCCACCTTGTTGCCTGAATAATGATAGAAAAAGCCATCTGAAAATATCAAGAGTCAAAAAAAGCAGATTTCAGAAGGTATGCTCAAGCACTAGCATCTGAAATCAGTTACTTTTTGTGGGTAACATTTAAAGACATTGAATTCCTAATAATCTAGATGCACTTAGACTTTAACAGCTATGGAATGCATTCAATGTGGTAGGGACTGCATGAGGTGCTTTATACATTTTTAACTCATTTAATCTTCCCATGAAATTGAATTCCTAATAATCTAGATGCACTTAGACTTTAACAGCTATGGAATGCATTCAATGTGATAGGGACTGCATGAGGTGCTTTATACATTTTTAACTCATTTAATCTTCCCATGAACCAGCAAGTAGATATTGACATTTTGCAAATGAGGAAACTAAGATGCAGAAATTCTATCCAACATTCTCAGTCACACAGGTAGTGAATAGACTGGCCTGAACCAGGCTGCCTCCTGGGACTGGTTTCTTTGATGAGCACACATATGAAAAACATTTGCAGGAAATTTTTGTTTGCTTATTTGTAGTTGTGACATGGACACTCTCACTTTCTCTTTCCCTCTCCTCCATCAAAAAAAGGATACTTTGCATTCAGATTGGTTCCTAGTCTCCCCTTTGTAGTACAGAATGCAAATAATGAGAAATGGAAAAGCTAAAAAGATAGAAATTAATACAGATCTACATAATAAACCTGTTCAAAGAAGAGAGCAACAAAAGCCTACTTGGCTTGAGTTTACAGTACAGTAGTCCCTCCTTACTCATGGTTTCACTTTCTGTGGAACCATGGTCTGAAAATATTAAATGGAAAATCCCAGAATTAAACAATTTATAAGTTCTAAATTGCACACTGTTCTGAGTAACATGATCAAATCTCGAACTGTCCTACTCTGTCCCTCTGGGACATAAATCTTCCCTCTGTCTAGCATATTCATGCTGCATATCCTACCACCATTAGTCACTTGGTAGCCGTCTTAGTTATCAGATGAAAAACATAGTGTATATAGGGTTCAGTATTATTTGCAGTTTCAGACGTCCACTAGAGGTCTTGCAAAGTATTCCTTGTGGATAAGAGAGGGACGACTGTGCAGTTTTTTGAAAGATCTTGGAGATGAACTTGGGGGCTAATTTGGTATCAAGGCAATATGGAGGATAAAATAGGGAAAAGATATTTTAAAGAAATTTAGTTAAGTAATTTCAAAGTAGACACCCCCCATGGCACTTTGAGGAAAGACTGTAGTAAAGATTTAAATAGTGTTTATCTACTTTTCAGTTACCAGACAGTTGTTCCCTTGAATGGCAGTTCATATGGGATTGGTTTATAAATGGCTTGCTTACATGGATTATGTTTTGAAAAGAAGGAAAATGGGTAATTAGCATCACCATCACCCAAGCTTAAAATCACAAAGTAATCTGATGCCTCTCCTATTTGGTATGTTTTGCTGTATAGTAAGTCAAAACAAAACTTAGTGGCTAAAATAACAAAAAGCACTTCTTGTGTCCCGCAGGTCCATTTCCATGTAGATCTTCCTGCAGGACTTCTTGAGTGGCCTCACAGCATGGCTTCCCACAGAGTGAACAATCCAAGAGCAGGTGGAAGCTGCAATGTATTTTATGGCCCAGCTTAGAAGTAACACACCCTCCCTTCTATTATATCCTACTGGTAACAGGAATCATCTCTAATGTGCAAAGAACTCACCAAGGCATGAATACCAGGAGGTAAGGATCATGAAGGGAGAGGGGTCATCTTAGAGACCAGTAACCACACCTTTTTCTTTTTCCCCAAATCCAGAGAGTCCCTGAATAATAACTATTCTCTCTTTACATCTTTTTCCATTTCCAGCATCTCCACTTATACCCTATCTTGATTATGTCCTAACTAATATAATGTCCTCTTAATTGGTTTTCCTACATCCAATCCACCCCATTTTTTTTAAACCATGTCTATTATTCTTCTTAAGCAGAGCTTGTTCTGTAATTATAGTTAGTTATATACATTTCCATTCATTTATTTCCAACACTAGATTAAAAAGCCTTGAAGGTAGTGATTGTTTCATACATTTGCAAATCTCCATAGCTACCAAACCATGCCTTAGAGAGGTATGAAAAGGAAAAGGCATTAGAGAATAATGGCTAATCGCAGAGACAGTTGAGCCAGATAAATGCTGTTTGAAACCCAGCTCTGCCACTTGCAAACTGTGAGATCTCAGGCAAGTTATTCAACCTCTCTGAGCCTCTGTTTTCTCATTTTTAAAAAGCAAGTTAATAATAATTATTAATTTAATCATAATTATAATTTATAATTATTAGCAATAGCTATTATAATAGTAATGCCTACCTTTCAGAGGGTGAGAAATGGATAAATAATATAAACAGTATGCTTAGCATTATGTTTTGCACATACTAAATGTTTAATAGATAGTAGCCATTAATATGGTACATAGTTGGCACTTAGTTTTTAAATAAATTAATATTGAGGAAGAAAATATTTGGCCAGAAGGCCCTGCTTCTGAAAGTTCTCTTTCTCTAGTTCTCAGAGGCTTAATGTGGAGTTCTAAAGTAGCACCATCTAACTCTCTGTAATAATAGAAATATTCTATATCTGCACAGTTCCATAGGGTAGCCACTTAGCACATGTGGCTATTGAGCACTTGAAATGTAGCTAGTTTGAGGAACTGCCTTTTTAATTGTATTTACGTTTAATAAATTTAAACTTAGATAGTCATATGTAGTGAGTGGCTACGTATTGTTCAAGACAGTCCTACAGTCATCACAGCGTGGTGAACATCCCACTAGACCTTCTTTCCCTCTTCTTTATGGCCATCTGTGGTCCGTTAAAACTTCTCTGCAAAAATCTGAAGTTGAAGGCTTAGAGATAGAGCCAGGGAGATGTTATAATTCCCTCACTCAAGAAGCACTAACTGACTTACATTCTTCTTATGTCTGTGAACCAGGCATGCTGGAGAATAAAAAGAAAATATGACCTTCGTTTTGAGAAATATATAATAGTCTGGGGAATTCAAATTGTATACACACCAGAAAATAACTTGGGTTAATATGGTGAGAGAAAATAATTAGAATGTAATTTCTCTTTATGATTTTATTGTCAATGGAAATCATTTTTATGTAATCCCATGTACATCATCCTCACCACCCCCAATATTCCATCCCCAAATACTCTGGCTCATGTTGGGTTTAATCCTCACAAAGCCCTATGGTGTAGATGTATTACCCTCTTTCTTTTTACAGATGGGGAAACTGAGTCTCAGGAAGGCTAGGAAATTTACCTAAGGCCATACTGTAAGTGAATGGCAAAGTAGGGCCTTGAACTCAGGACTGTCATAATCCAAAGCCCATTTCATCAGCCATGCTGCTCTACTGTGTCATTCTTTATAACACTTCCTTAGTATTGCTTGCTTGCTTGCTTTGTTTATGTGTGATTTCTTTTTCTCATATTATTTTATTTGTACAATTACATGTGTTCATTGGAGGAAAATTTAAAAATACAGAGAAGCAAAATAAATAAATAAATGACAGCTTAAGTTTGGCATTAGTGTAGACTGGTTTGCCCATTGTCAAGAATAATCACAGAACATAACTTATAGTGTCCTATATTACCTACCTGTCTGACAAGGTAGGGAGAGGAGGGCCGGCCCGGTGGTGCACTCGGTAGAGTGCGGTGCTTGGGAGTGTGGCGGCGCTCCCGCCGAGGGTTCAGATCCCATATAGAGACCGGTCCGCTCACTGGTTGAGCGCGGTGCGGGCACGACACCGAGGGTTGCGATCCCATTACCGGTCACGAAAAAAGACAAAAAGGAAAAAAAAAAAAAAAGGTAGGGAGAGGAGAGAGCCCAGTGTGAACTACAAGCTTACTAGTTTTGTAAGGGGGACCAGCTCTTGGTATTTTCTCATATGTGCATAATGGAATGTCATAGTCTAAAGGGAACATATTGACTATCAAATGATTGTAGACCAATTTCCTCATTTTCAGAGGAGAGGTCTGACTACAGACGGCCCAAGCATTTGAATAACTGGGCAGTGATAATTCTCAAATGACTATAATTATCCCTCACCAGAGAAAAAGCAAAGCATGCAGAAACTCCTCTATGCATATACAGGTTATGTTTTATTTCACAGTATTACTAAATCCATTTGCTCATAAAATCAAAGCCATAGCCTATAGGCAGCTACTACTGCCATCTGTTGGTGGTAGGCAGAGGTGATGCATTTCTGCATAAATGGTCCATATGTATGAAAGGCTGAAATTCATCATAGGAACATCTGGGAAGGAAGAAAGGAAAGCAGTAGAGGGAGAGATGGAAAGAGGAAAAGGAAAGGGAAAGAGAAAGGAAAGGGAAGAAAAGGAAAAGAAAAGAAAAGAAAAAGAGTAAGGCATGTGTCATCAGGCAGATCTGAGTTTAAATCTTGGCTGTGCCTCATGCAAGAAGTGTGACCACTTTCATTCTTGTAAAATTTCTTTTGTAAGATAGAGATAAAATCTATTTCATAGGAATGTTGCAAGAATTAAGCTACAAATGCATATTAGTTCATGTAAATGCTAGCCAAAATCTCAGTGGCCAAATGCAGTAGTAGTTTATTCCTTGCTCATGCCACAGTTCAAAGTGGGTGCTCCTGATCACCAGGCAGCTCTCCTCCAAGTGGGGATTGGTGACCAAGTTCATTCCATCTTATGACTCCACCATCTTCAACTTGGGCTTCCAACATAACCCTGGAGCCCAACATCCAGCTAGCAGAGCAGGAGAGGGCATGAAGGTTTGCGCCAGGCCTGGAAGCTGCATGTATTACTTCTACACCCATTCTATTGGCCACACAACTCAGTATCATGGCTGCATCTAACTGCTGGGAAGGCTGGGGAACATAGTCCTGTAGTCTCTGGTACAGTATGCTGATTAATGAACGCATGTAAAGCAATTAGCTCAGCTCCTCCTTCACGGTAAGTGATCATAAATAGTAGTAGTCACAATTTTTAAAAAATTAATAGAATAGAAATAATAGAAACATAAGCAGCACTCTAAACCAGCTATGCATTTTTCTTTATATATTATGTCATACTATTTATATTTTTCTCTGGTTTTAGTATGACAGATATGAAACAAAGAGGCAATGTGGTATGGTGAAAAGAGCATAGTCTTGGAGATGTGGCTTCTAATCCTGTGTGATCTTGGATAAATCACTCAGCCAATCTGAACCAGTTTCCTCATCTGGAGAATAATTAGGTATTTGTGTAGTCTCCCTTTCCCCATCTCCCCAATTCTCAAGCTTTTTGCATAGAAGTAATGCAAAACCCAAACAAAACATGAAGTAACTCTTGGAGTAGACAAGTGACAGAACACAAGTCTTAGATGGACTTAGATGGGGGAGATTTCTAAAAAGCAGCAGCTATATGCCAGTTCTTGGAGGAGATGATGGTCATGAATAGTGGGAAAGAGGTATGGAACACTATGGAGGAAGTCATGAAGAGGACTGTAAACAAGAATTTAGGGGAGGGAGCATGGCAAGGAGAGAATGGCTGAAAAAGGGAATGTGTTGGCGGGGGGGGTGTGGAGAGTGAATTAAAGATGTAGTTTAATACATAAAGGAGAAAAAAAAGCTAATGATAGGCTGCCAGGTGTACAAGGTAATATTTAATCCAAAATGATCCCAGTAGGAGACCAATTATGGTTTTTGGATGGGCAAGTGACATCAGGAAAAATCTACTAGTCATTATGAAAAGAAATCTGATTAGATCATAGCCCTTGATGTGACAGTACCTTTTATTAAATTGTTGGACTTCTAAAGTCTAAACACTCCATAAAATATCTTTTTCCAAATATGTTAGTTATCTGAATTCTAAACCCATTTCAAGGGAAAAGAGTTTTACATGGTAATGCAGAAAAGATGAGAATGTACGACGAATCAAATAGTTTACGTTGAAAGAGAGCCCTCATTTCTCTGCTTCATTTTATTTTATTCTTTTAGATCGAGGATAAATATGTAAGACATGAGTCAGAACAAACTCAGAAAGTACCTAGAAGCCTTCAGCACTTGAAGCATGCTAGCTAGTTTCATGTGGGTGAAGTATGGTTTTCAGGAAGACAAATTGAAAATAGAACTTATTTGTTTAGATTTTGCCATTCTCCAGGAGACTTAAAAAGATATTCAATGAACTGTAAAACGGAAAAATTTGTTCTTGGGAACTGCCATAGAGAGCCTTGTTTGGAGAGATATGGCCTGAGACAGACCCTGCGCACGTCTGGACCAAGCCTGGGGAGACAGTGTCTCAGTGAGGTAAGCACAAACACAAGTTCAGTCCAGTTCTCAAGCCCAATTTCCAATAAAGGTTCTCTGTCGTTCCCTCAAGAAATACGGGAGCTTTGAAACATTCCACGCGAAAGCTGTTGGATGACATCCTTGACTCTCCTTCAACTCTAATAAACTCTTGGGAAGCAATAATTTTGCTTTTGTTTTTAAGAAAAAGGTTACATTTTAGATGAATAACTTTGTTATTTACTACATATTAATTTATTTACACAAATAAAAATTCTACTATTAAATAACCACATGACCTTGGCAAGTCACAAACCTTTCCTGGGCTTTGGGCTTCAGTTTTCTTCTCCTTAAAATATTGGGACTAGATTATATAATCTTGGAGGCTTCTTTCTGCTCTGAAATGATAAATTCTGATTCGAACAACTTCCTCTTTCTGGTGAAGTAACATGAAGCTCGATGTTACTTTATCACATTCTTCTCAATCTCTGTCACTCTTAAAATCAACAGGGAAAAACTAGCAGACCATCGCATAAGCACCAAGGGACAAGGCCTCCATTTAGTAAAACAGTGCGTGGGGGGAGTGCTGAGCTCAGAGCTTCTTCCTCCCACCCCAAGACAGCAACAGACAGGAGCTGGTGCTCACATGCTTACGCTTCTGAGAGGCACCAGTGTTTTTATTGTGGCTCTGTACAGTGTGCGCACTTTCCAGTTTGGCAATAGTTTACTTGCTATCTATTCTGTTTCCGTATTTCAACTCAATGATTTCACCCAAGTTCTACTTCTCTCACATTTAGAAAGTAATTTCCTCTTAAAGCAGGACCATATCCCAAATAGAGCAATTTTATATACAGTGTTCAGGACAGAGTATGTGATAATAATGTGATAGGTGATGATGAGAGCTAGAAAAATATTATTGAATTTTAGAGCTGAGAGAGATTTTAGAGCAGCACTATCCAATATGGTAGCCAGTAGCCACATGTGGCTATTTAAATTTAAATTAATTAGAATTGAATTAAATTAAATTAAAAGTTCAGGTATTCAGTCATACAAGTGCTCAATAAACACATGTGGCTAGTGATTTTTGCACAGCACATATATAAATATTTCCATCACTGCAGAAAATTCTGTAGAACAGTGCTTCCTCAAAGATCAACTAGTCACAGAATCATATTTGTAAGAGATGTCAGGGAGCTGGGAAGCCACTTAATACATTCTTCTATCGATGACAGTTCAAATATCTCCAGTACCAAAGAATTTATCACCTTACAAAGTGGCCCATTCCACTTTTGGAAAACTATATTAGAGAGTTCTTCCTTAAATGAGGTCAGAATCCATACCCCTGTAACTTCTGTTCTATCTATATAAACACAGGACAAGTAAGTGTAATAATTCTTCCACCTGGAACGTCATCAGAGAGTTGATGCCAGTTGTTGTGTCTGTACTAAGACTCCTCTTTTCCAGTTAACCCATGGTAGGAGTTAGCAGTCCTGCCTGGAGACTCCATGATGGAGCTAAGACTGGATACAGGTTTTCCTGTTGATGTGTTCCAGTCAAGCCTTACTGCTTTCAAGTGTATCAATTAATTCATTAAAGAATATGTGTACACAAATTTATAGAGTTAAAGTTCTGGGTCTTTTTCTTTCCATTTTGTTGTTGTTGTTGTCCCATTGTTTTATTCTCTTTTTGCACTGCATGCTTCCTACAAGACTCTAGGCTTTTTCTTCTCCAGCAGAGCAAAGATTAATCAGACTCTGCATGAATATTTCAGAACATAAAACAATTGCCTTCATTTTCACTCTGAATAACTCTAGGTGCTAAACATAAAAATCACTGAATGGCCTGCTTTATTTTGACAGTTCAAAATGAGTTTGAGAGTAAAAGAGGAAACCAGAAGCATTAAAGATCATCATTGACGTCCAAGTGGTGCCTAGAAAGATGGTGCTCTTGATAATATATTTAGTAAGAAAGGGCATTTACCTCTCCACATGGGCTGGTGAAGACTTTGATGGCGATATGCTGTGTTAAGTGCCTGTTACAGCTTCAGATATGTTCAACAAATGCTCATGGAAATGTAGGGTCTATGCTGAAGCAATAAAGATAATTGAAACATTGTCTTTATCCTTCAGTTACTGGTAGGGAGGCCAGATCAAGTCATTAAACAGTCAATTATCCTCTAGGTGACTCCATTGAGCACTCAAATGGGTGTGTTTCAAAGGAACCAGCAGATCAGTTTTGGAGGTCAAATGATCACAAGCAGTTGGTTACAGCAGAGCAACTCCTGAGGGTCACTAAATAAGGGGATCCACAGACCAAGCTTCCTAAGGAAGAAGATTCTCTGACCAAACCAGCCTGGGCCTAGCAGGGGATCTGGCACTGTGTAAACAGCTATCTTCCTTACCAACAAAAAACCCCAGCACCTGATTTACTTCATTAACTTTAGCATTCACTCAGAAATAGTGCTACCATCTGTGCAGAACCATCTCTATCTTTTGCACAATCATCAGCTCTACCCTTAATATCCAGTACAGTGCTAGGTCCATGGTTGGCTACACACCCCTACACACAAACATCTACACACATACACACAAAAAACATATAGGTAGGAATCTATATAGAATTATTTTTTATGTATGTGTATATACACACATATATAAGTATGATATCATATGTTAATGTTTTATATGTTATATATTTTTATATGTTAATAGTCTTATAATTTATACATAAATGTATTATAATGCATATTTCTAGTTGTATAAATGTATAAATATATAATATTTTTATATAACACATATAACATATATAATATACATAACACATATAATATATATTATATATATTTATAAGTTTGTACAACTAGAAATATGTATTATATATACATTTATGTATAAGTTATAAGACTATTACATATACAAATATAAGTATACATATACACATATATATGCTGATGACATTTCTAGAAGGATACACAAGAAATTTTTTATGGTGGTTGCCTTGGGAGAGTAGGGGAGTTTGGGGCTAGAGTAGGGAAGAATACATTTGTATTTTATTTTATAGCCTTTTATATATTTAAATTTTTTACACTATTACTTTGAGAACAAAAAAAATTTTGTTAATATTTTGTTATACTAGGGATACCATCATCTATCTTCACCTTGCAAAGTGAGCTTCAAAGTGCAAGTAGATGTAAAAGACCTTGTTCCAGGCTGGGCTCATCAGAACACCCTCTTTGTGCTTCTCTCTGGTGTGAGTCCTGAGCTATCATAACCTTCCCCTATTCTTAGCTGATGAGTGAAGATCTTTGCTGGCACAATGAAGTATCTTTGTAGGTAGTTTCATGAAAATATGGTGAATCCAGGTGTCTTTGTCCAAAGGCTGAGCTACCTCACACTTTACTTTGCCATAGCCCTTAGTTGACTCTCTTGAATCCTTTTGTTTAATTTATTAATTCAACCAACATTTATTGAGTCTCTCCTCTGTGCCAGGTACTGTGTTTGGTTCTGAGGATATGGGTGGACATGATGTAGCCCCAGCCATCAAGGTATTCACTGTTAATAGTGGATAAAGAAGTGGAAATAAACAATTGCAATCCAGCGTGTTTATTTTAGCAGAAAGATGTACAGAGTGCTATGACAGGTGACTGACTATGCAAGGAGAAGAGGAAGAGACTTGGAGGATGGGCAGGAGTTTGCCAGACAGGGATTTTGAACAGAGAGAGCAGCATGTGCAAATACAGAGAGGCTGAAAATGCATGAGAGATTCAGGAGAAAAGGAGTAGCTGGGTTTGGCTGAAATATAGAGTGAGGACAAGGCTAAAATCTAAAACGGCTCGGCAGGCTAAGGTTGGAAAGGGCATTGTGTGTTGTGCTAAGAGTGTGGAATCTGCCCAGTTGGCAACAGGGGGCTGGGGAAGATGAGAATGAGTTTGATTTTACATCTATTGTGAAGAAGAGCTTATATAATCACCTAGTTATTTACCTTTAACAGGTTAATAATTTATTCATGGTAAGAATCTTTTTTACCTACTTATTTCATTGCAAAGTGGAATTTCCATTTATATTCTTTCTATTTCTCTCAAATAATTGGTCACTCAATATTGTTAGGCATAAGCCATGAAAGTAAACAAGTTTGCTCAAGAATCAAAATCCCTATTTTGATAAGCTTATGAAAGCTATGGATTTTTCTCCCATTAAAAACTCGATGTAAAATGTTGCATGTAATTCCAGGGAGTTCATGGAACTCAAAAAAATTCCTGGGCCAGCCCCGTGGCTCACTTGGAAGAGTGCGGCACTAGCAGTGCCAAGACCATGGGTTGGGATCCTGTATAGGGATGGCTGGTGCACTCACTGGCTGAGCGTGGTGCAGACAACACCGTGCCGAGGGTTGCGATCCACTTACTGGTCTAAAAAAAAAAAAAGTTCCTGAATTCAAAGGTTGTATAGATCAATGAACAGTTTTGTTTTGACCATTTGGGTTGTTTTTTGGTTTTTTTTTTCCCCCAAAGAAATTATGTACAGAGTCATAGGGACTTACCTGAAGCTTCATATGAGGTCATAAGAATTAATTCAAAATCTTATTCCAATGTCAAAGTCAAAGATCATCTCCCAAATGTAGTGTGGAATGTTAAATTGTTTTGAAGTCTTCTTGATCAAAAGAAATTTATGGAAAAGTAGTGTGGGTGGTATTTAATTGAGGTCGTTAAGCTATTTTAGGATACCCAAACAGAAAATGCAAGAGGAAAATAGTCCTATAAAATAAGGTGAAAAATAACAATTCCATCAGATGTCAAATTTTCAAAAGCTTTTTCTCACTGCTGTCACATAAATGCTGGAATGAGTAGATGCCATAAATAGAGAGCTTCTATCTTTAAGGCTTGCTAACTTTCAGAATAAAATGTGATGCCTTTATTGGTTTATTAGCCTAAGAGACCCTTGAGAGTGGCCCTTTCACACATGGAATGGGAATAAAATCTTCTGGAAAAGTATTACTACACTTTCCTGTTTGGTACTGGGGCAGGGGCTAGGCGTTGGGGAGTGGATTGGAACTTTTTGTGAAGGACAGTAAAGAAAAAATTCATGTTCATCTTCTGAAAACCAAATCAAAGTAAGATGGCAGGTGGGGGAGGGTTGAGGCAATAGAACTTGGTTTCATAAAAAAATAAAACAAATTTTCTAAACACCTTGTTATTCTATTAATATAGAAAGAGCCTCATCTGGTGACTTGATCATGAGGCTTGGTGTAAGGGAAGGAGGATTAATTAGAAGGCTGAAGGAACATTGAAAGGAGTTCCACTGGTGAACGGGTATGAGTGGAGGAAGAGAGCAAATAAAGAGACTAGAGTCCTGGCCTTCTCCCTTGGGCTGAAGTTCTAGAGGGGAAAGACCTGCTAGATAAGCTAAGCAGCCCCACTCCCACATGTGACAATGGGAGAAGACTGGCTTGCAGTGCATGTTGGCTACTCAGAGTTAGGCAGAGAGTCTGAGCCAGACCTCTTGAACTGCCCTTGGCACTCAGACAACACAAGAGTATTCAGAAGTTCCTGCTGGCAGGATGAGGGCTACAGAAGAAAGCTGATGGTGTGGCTATCCAACTTGGCAGAAATTCCCAGGCAAAAGCAAAGTGACTCTGAAGCCAGGTTGCAACCAACCTTCAGGGACCAAGCCACCAGAGAGAAGCCATGAGATCAGGCCAGGCTAAGAGAACACAGACCAGTCAGGCCAGCTTCAGACCTCAGGAACAGCTTCAGACCTTGCTTCACCTAGGGCAGAAGCAAGATAGCTAGATGGATCTCAGAGGACACCAGCCAGTGTGTGGCCAGGAAAGCCCCGACTCCCCATCACAATGCCACAAGAGCACAGTAAAGCCCCTCACACAGGCTACCTGAAAGGTAGAGAAGAATTCTGAAAGTCTGAGCATCTACCGAAAGATTGAGTGACCCAAAGAAATCATTTAAACCAGTTCTGATTGATGGTATTGTACCATATTTAAACAGACTGAAATTTAAGCCAAAAGGATACTGTTTAAATCATCGATTATTTGTTGATGTGTCTAAATGTCTCCTCCATTCCAGAAGGATGGAGGCTCACGAGGAGGAAGAAATCACTGGTAGAGAAACAAAGAAGCTATGTTTTTTTTACACATGTACATGTGCTGTGAGTGAACTTGGAACCTTGTTATATATTTTTTCTACTACACAATTCTACCACAAATTGGGGATTATATCATAACTTATTACTTTCTTTGAATAATGATAAAAAATCCAAATCTTAATTAGGACGGTTTATAATTTCAAATACACTAAGCAAATGTCATTATATGTATTTAATAAAGTACTGACTTTTCAGTACACAGATCATATATGTGGTGTATGTGTATGTCTGTATGATACATACAAGTATGTGTTTATGTGTGTGTGATATACACATGTATATATCTAAATATTTTTTATTTCCTTTTTTTGTTACATTTCCTGTGTGCTGAGCTGAGGTATTTATTCTTCTGAATGATGCAATGGGTTAACAAGATAATATATCAGGAAGGAAATCTTTTAAGGTACCAGGACCTTGACACTACCTTTTGTTTCAGTTTGATTAAACAGATGGAATTCCACGCAAGTGGAAAGTTGTGAAGGCGGACACCTATAGCACATACATCAGTGAGCAGAAGTGGTGGGAAGTTGCTGAAATGAAAGGTAGCAGAATGGTTTCTAGCATCTCACTTTTTACCAACAATACTCTGCTGTTTTGAGCCTTAATGTTCAAAATCCAAGTTTTGTATCAATAAGAAAAAGTGATGTTTTTACTTGTGAAATGCTAAAACTCCTAATCATCAGAGAAAGAAGTGGGTGATTGCCTGGAAAACAACTCATACATTCCTCGAACATTGCTCTCAAAAAGTAATTATTTTATGAACATTTAGAGGGCACTGGGAACTACGGTAAATGTGGGGGTTTTTTTCTGAATAAAAACTACTGAAATTATTGATAAGAATTATTCTTCATTTTCTATGTAGATGTTATGGCGATGTCAAAAGTCAACCAAAATTTTAAGTGTAATATTTTGGAAAGTTTGGCATGACCTAATTTTAGTTCACTGGAAATATTTCTAATTAAAAACGAGTATATTTGAAGTGACAGAATGCTTAAAGGACACTTTCTTTCCAACTAATTTTTGTAATGTTGAAATGAGAATTAATGAAAAACAATAATATGAAGATATAAATTTAACTTTCTTCATTTTTAAAAAGAATATAACTCTTGACAATTTAACAAGAAGTTATTTTTCTGCTTAGTTGCATTTTTATAGTACATAGAGTTAGAGAAATTATCAGCACTGCAGTATTTTAAAATCATATTAAGTTTAGATACATTTTTTTAAATGAAGAAAATATTTAGTCCACTTTAGCGAACAGGAAATATGCTTAACATTAGTGGGTATATGAGGTATGATCCATCTGTAAATAAAACAGTGAAGGAAGAGCACACGTTTTAGAAAAAATATCTACCATCCAGTAAAACATGAAATCTTGATACTTTTTGGCATTTGACACTTGTATCATAACTGTATACTTGATTCCCCTTTATTTCTTCTGTTTGGTGGTACAAGTGGTTTGCAGCCATAGAAAATGCAGATTGCTTAATTGTTTGCCATCACTGATATTCACCAACACTGTGAGAAACAGCAGGCTACTAAGAAACAGTAAACAGCACGTAGGAGGAAACCACTTCAAAAATTTAGGTCAATGTTCACAAGAGGAGTTTTACTGCAAAGCACCATATAGAATAAAAATTGCTTTCAAATAGAGGAATGCTTAGGAAAAATGCTGTCAAGGAAGGGAACGCACAGAAAGGAGCTTACACAATCAAAATTACATGATGTGAAGGAAAATGCAGGGATTTGGAGGACCAATTGCACTAGGTTTCAATCCCAGTTTCAGTCCCACCTAGGAAAAGTCACTTAGGGTCTCTGCACCTGTGTCTTCTCATATGTAAAATGGGAGTAAGAATACAGACCTTATAAGATTGTGACAAATATTAAATAAGTGGGAATGTTGCCAGAACCCCAAATTCCAGGTTTGTGTACCCGACGTGCAGCTAAAGCCAAACGCTGAAACACCATGCTTGGAGATAGAGAAAGGTTTGTTTGAATTGGCCAAAGCGAGAAGACTGGAGAGCAAAATTTCTTAGATTCATCTTACCACAGAAACAGAGAGAAGTCAAGGAGTTTTATAGGGCTAAGAGAAAGGAGGGGGGATTTGGGGGAAGTTAAGGGAAAGTCTGTGTTTTCTCTGACTCCAGATAAGATCTTAGGCAACCAGGCTCCTTGGCGCCAGTGGCAGCTGGGGCCGGGTCACCTAGTGGTCACAATTTCTTTGAGAGCCTTCATTCTTTCTGCAAAACAAACTCATAAATTCTCCTTGTGATCTTTGGGTCATCTCTCCCAGCTTAATGGAAAACCTGACATCAACAACTCATATTACCGGAACAAGGGGTACTGGGCAAGAAGTTAACAGCTATCAGCAAGCAAAAATTTAACTAACTCAGATCATTAATTTTGGGCCACTATTAAATTTTAAACTATTGAGATTTCAGAGGGCTTGTTGGCTTCAAAAAGAGGTAAGTGCACTCAGCGCCTGGACTTTAGAGGGACTTATTAGTTCCCCTTTCTAGTATTTCTACTTAAAACAATGAATATGTATGTGTTGATTAAATGCTTTGACATATTTACATGTGTGCACATGACATACCTAGGCCTCTCACCTGGGTGAGCTTGGCTCTGTGGGGAATAGTCAGCCTCCACCCAGGGCAGCTCTACAAGACCCATATCTTCAGACTTCCCTGCCCCACCTCCTGTCATAATTCAGATAACTTGGATGAATCTTCTGAGCCATATCAGTTTATGATTATGTTCTGCTCATCCAGAGAAAACAAAGTATTTTAAAATCCTTTCTAGAGTAATTCAGAAATAATTCACTGGAAGTCCTTTTCCATGGGCTTTAATTTCCTTTACCTCCTACACCCATTTAATAATTATAAGGGTAACAGCTTCATTTAGTGAAGGCTTGCTACATACCACACACTGTGCTAAGACTTTTATGTGTATTATGATTCTAACAATTCAGAGAGAGATGTATTTTTATCCACACATGCGTTTGTTGATAGCAAGAACCATCCATTCCAAGGCAATCTTCCTGAAAGAGCTGAGACTCCTTTGGAAGCAAGCTTCCTGGACATTCTGGTTCTGCAGGGATCACTTTTGCCTTCTGCCATTAGAGAGAACCCTCCCCTGACCCCACCCCCCCACCCCACCCCCGCCAAGGCCTCGTAGTGAGTTCTCATTCTGTTCAGTCGCATTCTATGGCTATACTTCCCCACCCCTCCCACAAGCCTAGGATAGAGGGAAAACCCCTTTGGCCAATTCTAGGCCTTCTCATCTGCCCAGAGGGGTCACCAGGTTCTTCTCAGCCCAGGGCTCCCAGGCAAGATCCTTGCAATGTCCTCTTCACCCTCTTACCTCCTCCCACCATGCATTTTCAAGACTTATAACATTATTGATTCCACACACACTTCCTTAAAATGCACCAATGCAGATATATCCCTCTCTGTAGCAATCACTCACATAAAATAATCTCCCTCGTGCTCATCATAATAACTTTTGGATATTATAGACAAGGCTATGACTGAGTTTCAGAGGTATCAAGAAGCTTTGCCTAAAATGACCCAAGCAGTTACAGCTGGGACTAGGACTTGGGTCTTTTGACTTCAAGTTTAAAGCTTTCAATACTATGCTATTCTGCTTCCTGATCTTGTCAACTCTTAATATATATCCAGGAATGTCAGAAATCAATACCTTTTTTTATCTCATTTAAATACTCACTAAATTTTATGGAAGATGTTTATCTTATGATACTTAGCAGCATTCATAAATAGTTAGCAAATTCATTAAATGTCCAATGCTAAGGAACATTAAGTACTTAAAACATTTTAAAAGAGTGATTCACTACCATTACTAAGAAACTATGCGATGGGGATGATTCACTATAGAAAGTTTAAATGAGACTTTGAGATAGGCTGTGTACGAATCATAAATTCAGAAAAAGAGAGACAGTAAGAGAAAAGAAAAACCCTTTGTGGTTGCTTTTCTTACAACTGAATATTGTTTTACACGAAAAGAGCTTAGCCAACTTATTGATTCATCCTGGACAGATGCCATTTTCTGTTTTATGTTTTTTTAAAAGACCTATTGTTCATTTTAATATCATTTGTCTTTATTCTCCTTCTACTACTCCTTCCTTTTCCCTTCCTCCTCCTCTACTTCCACCGTTTCTCTTTTAGTTTTTTTTGAGGGTATTAAAATTTGAGGGTATTAAAATTAATTCATACAAAGAAATTACATATTGTGCTACAAAATTAATATCTGTCAAAAGGAATTTTGTGTTTGGCTTTATTTGTCCTTTCTCCTTATCTACAAATAATGTCTATTATTTTTCTCCAAGGGAGATAAAGATATTAGAACTGTCTGCCTCTAAAGGTAGAATGGGGGTAGTGTCAGCATTGACGTGTTATGAATTCACTCTTCAGGGAAGTTTCCAAGCTTACACAGGATGGTGTATTTGTCAGGGTTCTCCAGAGAATCAGAACCAACAGGATGTAGACAGATGATAGACAGATCAATTAATAGATAGATATACAAATTTTGATCAAGATCTATGTACATCTGTATCTATATCTAGAGAGAAAGAGAAATTTTAAGGAATTGGCTCACATATGATTATGGAGGCTGGCAAGTTCAAAATCTTCAGGGTAAGCCATCAGGCTGGAGACCCAGGAAAGAGTCAGTCCTGCAGTTCAAGTCCAAAGGCAGTCTGCTCGCAGAATGCCCTCTTCTTTGAGGGAAGTCAGTCTTTTTCAATTAAAACCTTTAACTGATTGGATGAGACACACGCACATTGTTGAGGGTAATCTGCAACATTCAAAGTCTGCCGATTTAAATGTTAATCTCATCTGAAAAAAACTTTTTTTATAATACAGAACATCTAAAATAATTGACCAAGTATCCGGGTACCTGGCCTAGACAAGTTGACATATAAACTACCACGGATGACCAGATACTACCTGTAGAGAGATCGTTGCCTCATGTGCCATTTCAAATTTGTCAGAATAAGTAGACTGGTCCTATAATAAACTGGGTCAGATACACTCCTCTTGTCTCCCTGGCTTAGCCAGAAATTTTACGCTTTTTACAAACCAAAATCTGCTTCCCTACATTTATGGGAATTTAGAAGGAAAATTGTTGCCTCAACTCTAACTGCAGTGTTACAAATCAATAGCAATTTTAGCAAAGCTGGCAAAACTATTTTCTCCAAGCTCTAAAGATTTGACAGTTCCTTCCCTGCTAGACACTCTGAATGACAGTGTAAGTCTATGGGATTATGAGTCATTTTCCCAGCACTTCTTAATAATTCTACTCCTTCAGTTGCTTTCTTTAAGCTTCTAGCACTGACTCGCCTTTTACTCTGTTCCCTACTCTTTCTTATACATGTAAGAATAGACCAACAGCAATTGAATCAGAGCTGGGGAAAGATGAGAAGTTTGTGGGTCCTGAATTCCCTCAGTTTCAAGTAATCCATTCTCCCTAGGGCTTCGTCCCACACACAACGGTGTGTGTGTGTGTGTGTGTGTGTGTGTGTGTGTGTGTGTGTGTGTGTGTGTGTGTGTGTTTCAGGGGAAGAGAGCAGAAATTGAGGGAAGGATGCAGAGGACATAGAATAAAGAGAAGATTGGAATTTTCTTTTTTCTTTCTTTCTCCTAAATGCTTGAAAAATTAGGACTGAGAAGGCATAGTGAAATTTTAAAAGGAGATGTTTGCTGTCCTCTAAATCTTTCTCCATCAAGATTGGCATTGTGCTGTTGCCATGAAGGATGGGGTATGCAGGTTGGAGTTGGAAGAAAGAAAGGTCCCCTGGGCACAGGGGTGTCTGGCTACTACAAAGCCCTATTGCAAGGCTAAGGCTGATGTTGCAAATCCTGCTCACAGTGCCAATTGTCTAGTTCTTAATCCTGTCCATGATGCCAGTTATAAAGTTAGGCGACCATGCTAGTTGTTGCAGCTCTTTTACCTGCCAGTAATCCTGAACCGACTGGGCCAATGGTTGAGCTAGGGCTGGGTCTGGAGCTCCCAGACCCCTCAAACCCATTCACAGACTGGGTCACAAACCCTTCACATGCCACGCTGGGTCACCAGACCCCTTCACGCCAGGCTGAGTCACCAGACCCCTTCACACAGGTCTATATGATAGGCAATTGGTCACATGGTCCTTGGAAGCTGCAGGTCTGGAAAAACATGGTCACACAGGGTGGGCGCCCAAGGCAGTAAAACACCAGCCAAAGTGGCGCTGCAGTGCAGGCGCACTTACTCCACCCACACACATACAATGTTTACCAAATGATCCTGAACCAGCTCCAAGGTGAGGGCAGCCTGACCAAATTGTTCAATTTTCCCAGCAAGGGGTGTGTGGGAGAGTTGAGGATTTGTGGGAAGCTGCCTAACCAGAATAGAGAGCATCAAGAAATGAAGCTGGGGCTGACCCCGTGGCTCACTTGGGAGAGTGCAGCGCTGGGAGAGTGCGGTGCTGGGAGTGCAGCGGCGCTCCCGCCGTGGGTTCGGATCCTGTATAGGGATGTCCAGTGCGCTCACTGGCTGAGTGCAGTGCGGGTGACGCCAAGCCAAGGGTTGCAATCCCCTTACTGGTCACAAAAAAGGAAAAAAAAAAAAAGAAAGAAATGAAGCTGGATAAGGAGCACGAAGCCACATTTTGGATGGTCTTGGAAGACCCACGGAAATGATACTTGTCACAACTGTGTTGCAATGAACAGAGAAGAGACATGATGGGAGAAGAGGTGGAATGAGACAGAATGAACAGAGGGCCAAGGAGGGAGCTTTGGGAAACCTGCACTCCCAGAGGGTGAGAGGAGAGTGAAGGTGTGTGTATATTGTCCCATGACTGATTTCCTCTCTAACATTAGAGGGGAGGTTATCTGAAGATGCCTTTAGGCAAGGGGAGAGGGTAGGATTGAGGGCTAGGGAGAAGGTTGTTCAGTTCAATTCCATGAGCACTTTTGAGCTTCTGCTCTAGACTGGCCACAATGCCAGGTGTCAGGAATGAAAAAAATGAATAAACTATGGCCTTTCTTCTCAAGATGCTTCCAGTCTTTCAGGAACTAGTAAGAAATTATGTAAAAAACAAAAAAATGAGCCAGCAAAACAAGTCAGGCTTGATCTCTTACTTGATCTACTTGACTGGGAATATTGATCCTTGCAGTCTGCTGAAGACTGAAGACAGCTTCCCACAGAGGCCAGGTGGGTGTTGACATGTCATGTAGTCAAGAGTGAGCTGGATAATCAGAGGTCCCAGTAGAAGAGCAAGTTCTCTACATGCAGGGGGTTCAGAGATACATGTGTGTAAGAAGGTTGTGGCAGAGATTCAGTGTAAATTCTGGGATCTCATAATGAGGGCCAGGGAATGAACATGCAGAAGTGCTGCTGTTCTGTAGCAGGAATGAAGGCCAAGAACAAGAGTAGGTCAAGAGCCTTGAGATCGAAGAGTCAGATGAGCTGCTAACAGACAATAACACTTTCATGCATTTGTGACAAGGTAAAATTGTTCCCTCTAGACTCAGACTGGGCTGAGAAAATATTTCTGTGTATCTCCATAAATCATCTCAATTTTTTCATGACTCCATCCTCTATATAGTAGGGGAAAAACCCTGAATTTCAGTTTAGTCTCTCAGTAAACTTAGTACATTGTAATAAAAAGAACCAGCTACATAATCTGCAGGGCTCAGTGCAAAATGAAAACGCCAGGGGCCCTTGTTCAAAAAGTAAGAATTTCAAGATAGCGACAGTAGAATATGGAAGCAAGCCCAGGGCACATCTGGTTGCACATCGACAAAGCTGGCCCTCATAATAAGTTCAACAGTCCATTTAGGTGTCTGCTTCATCCCTTTAATGTGCTCAGAGTCTCAGATTTCCTCTGCCTCTGGCAGATAGGACAGGGGTTTGGGGTAAAAGGATATATGGTTCCCAGCAATGCCCCCTCCATCCTCACTGGTCTCTCTGGTGAAGCAGCTGGTTTTTGTGCTTGATGCAATGGTGGTGGCTGAGGTACAACCGGCTCATCTGATTTTGAGGGTAAAGTGCTGGCCCACATATTTGCCCATATTCCAACCACTTTCCTTCAGTTTCTCGATCTCGGCCAGGGCAGCCTCTTTGCCCTGCCCTGGGCTTAGCCAGTCCACCAGCACTTTCAGCACCTTTGTGGTTTCTCACTGGGGCACATTAGACAGGCTCAGTCTCTGGCATTCCACAGAATCTTCACAAGTCCTAGGATTCATTCTGATTGAACAAACACGGGTTATATACACATCCCTGAAACAATTATTGTGGCCAGGAGATTTGGTGCATTTATTGGCCAAGCTTGGGTCACATGCTGTGCTCCTGGTATTGGACACAAAACCTTAACAAACAAATTGATGATATTGAGGAAAGAAATCATGAAATTGTTTTTTAAGGGGTAGGAGAAGGTATAGAGTAGATATTGGAGTCTGAAAACAACAAGGGGTTTCAGGAATTATGAGTGGGCTATTTTTAAAAATAAATATTAATGTTAAGAATTAGTTATAGATAAGCCTAAAAGCTTAAATTAAATCCAACTTTAGAAACTCTAACCCTGGAATACCAAGCTAAGGTAAGTTGTCTATTCTCCTGTAAAATTTATGAAGTTATGTATGTTTTTGAGGTGGGCAATTATTCCATGTGTTTGATGAGAGCAGTTATTTAAGAATAATAATTTGGTAGAAGTTTGTAGAATTGTTTAAGATGGGAGAAAACTGGAGTTGAGAAAATTATTATTATCCAAGATGTAATGATGAGTGATGGTACTGGTGGCTGAAGAGGGAATGAAAAGGAATCGATGCATATTGAGTTATATGAGAAAGGAAGAATTAACAGGTCTTCGTGTCTGATTTGATGTGGGGCGATAAGGAGAAAACAAAGATGACTTAAAAGTTTGAAACTTGAGGGAGGAAAAGGAGGAATTGATAAAGGGACAAAAAAAATTATGAAACTTGCACAAAGAAATTATATTTGGGGAAGATTATGTGTGCTTCAGTGCACTGAGTCTGAGATGCCTATTAAATGTGCAAATGGAAGTTAGGCAGTTTTGCAGCTGCAATCTGGGGAAACATCTGGTATAAAAAGAAAGATTTGGGAGACATCTACATAAAGATATTTGTTGATAAAATTACTCAGCGAGAGTGAAGATGAAAAGCAGAAGTCCGAGAACAAGTTCCTGGGCAATAACCACTGTTGAGAAAGAGTTGAGGGAAGAGAAATTGGCTGAAGAAACGAGAAGAAAAACAGGAGTAGGAGGACAAGAAAGTAATGTGGAGTCAAGGAAGGAGGAAATCTTACGGTCTCAATTGCCAAATGCTGCACAAAGGACACTAAGGAAATTACTGGGATCTTGAACTTGTTAGAAAAAAGATGAAGTTTCAGGAAAGCCAAATTTTGAAGTATTAATGAGATGACAAGTGGTAAAGAAATAGCATTAAAAGGCAAGTAGGGAATAAAATGGTAAACTGAAGGTATATCACAATCAAGCAAAGGTTTCTCCAGGACTAAGGAGACCTGTGCATTTTTTTTTTCCTTTTTTCGTGACCAGTAACAGGATCGCAACCCTCGGTGTCGCGCTCGCACCGCGCTCAACCAGTGAGTGGACCGGTCTCTATATGGGATCCGAACCCTCAGCGGGAGCGCTGCCGCGCTCCCGAGTGCGCCACCAGGCCAGCCCGAGACCTGTGCATTTTTAAATGAGAGGAAAATAAGCCAGGGAGGAGAAAGGGATTTTACCATTGCTGTTTTAGGGTTTTCTGGTTTGTTTCTTTGGCTGTTGTTTCTTTGGGGTTTTTTTTGTTTGTTTTTCAGAAAACCAGTAATAATAATACCATTTATTGCCACCTAACATGTGTTAGGCACTGTACTATAGTTTGAATGTTCGTTCCCCCCAAAACTCATATTGACACTTAATCCCCAGTGTGGCAGTATTGAAAGGGAGGACTTTTGAGAGGTGATTGGGTGATGAGGGCTCTTCCTTCATGAATGGATTAATCTGTTCATAGATTAATGGATTAATAGGTTAATGGATTAATGGGTTATCATGGGAGTGGATTCATGGCTTTATAAGAAGAGGAGGACAAACCTGAGCTAGCACGCTCAGCCCCCTCACCCTGTGCTGTTCTGTGCCACCTTGGGACTCTGCAGAGAGTCACCACCAGCAAAAAGGCAGATGTGCCCCCTCCACCTTGGACTTTCCAGCCTACAGAACTGTAAGAAATAAATTTTGTTTCTTTATAAATTACCCAGTTTTAGGGCCGAGCCCGTGGCGCACTCAGGAGAGTACAGCGCTGGGAACGCAGCAGCACTCCCGCCGTGGGTTCGGATCCTATATAGGGCTGACCGGTGTGCTCACAGTACTCACTGGCTGAGCGCAGTGCGGCCGGTCTCAAAAAAGGACAAAAAAAAAAAAATTACCCAGTTTTAGGTATTCTATTACAAGCAACAGAAAACAGATGAAGACATGCTGTGATAGCTACATTTCTTTTATATTTTTTTCTTTTTTTTTTTGTCTTTTGCCTTTTTTCCGTGTCCGGCAACGGATCGCAACCCTCAGTGTTGCCCCCGTACTGGACCGGGGACCGGCAACGGGATTGCAAACCTCGGCGTTGCTCCCGCGCCTTGCTCAGCCAGTGAGTGGGAACCGGTCTGTATGTGGGATCCGAACCCTCGGGTGGGAGCGCCGCCGCGCTTCCCAAGCGGCGCACTATCCAGTGCGCCACCAGGCCGGCCCCCTTTTATATTTTTTTCTAATTATTGTGCCCATTTGATAGATGAGGAAATGAAAATCAATGAAGTGAAATATCTTGACAAAATCAGTCATCTATTAAATGGCGAAGCAGAGAATCAAACCTACTTGATGTGAATTCACTTTCCATTTTGCCCCACTGTCTTTGAAATGCCTGACAGTGCTGGCATAAGGTAATGCATCAGAAAGTTCTCAGAGGATGGTAGGTGATGTGTAAGAATCTGGATGTAATCCAAAAAAGACTTCCAGGGATTCCTAACAAGAGTCCTATGAATTTATCTCAGCAAAACAGTCAAAGTCCTGTCTGTGGAGGCCTCTCTTCTAAGTCCATTTACTAAAGGTGATAACATGTAGTTAGACATGGCTTGAATCTTTTATCAGGAATGAATTAATCTGAAGGTATACAAACTTACTTTTTTATCAGATAAAAAATTATGTAATCTTTTTGCCTTTTAAGTTAAGAAAAACTAAGAAGCAAATTAAGTACTCTGCTGAGTTAAGAGATAACCCTAATACTCAAACACATGCATTCCCCAGCAACTTTTTTTCTTTCATTTGCCCTGTTCTATATTGATTTTTAATTTTTCAAGTTCTCTGGATCCTTTGGGAGGTGGTATGTATGCAGGTATGTTGTGTACACTGCCTCATTGGTCAGTAGTTCTCTCTGGAGAGACCTAACGGATGGGTAGGTCTTCAGCTAGAAAACACGCTAGTGAAAAGGACATTTCCAGGTGGAAAGATAGCATAGGCAAATGAGCAGAAGCAAGCAAGCCCTGAGAGCTTCAGAATACAAAGAGTAGTGCAGTTTAGCAATGTTATAAAAATACAAAATAGAATTTTAAAATTAAGATCTCGTTGCTTACTACACAGAAAGGAGAGAGAGAGAGTGCACAATCCCCAAGGGGACAGTTCTATACTTTAAGCTCCCCTTGAAGTTACAAATGTCACTGTGTATATTCTTATGTGAACTCAATATGCAGAACTGGCCTACCTGTTGAACAATTCATCATGAGATCTTCACCCAAGAACTGTCTCTCTTCACCCATGAAGTTTCAATTAATAAAAATCACTGACAATTTTAGATTAATATGAAGAAAACACATAACAAATTTTATTATTTAATGTGCTGGGAGGGGGCAAAGCAAGGAGAAATCATAAGAGAGTAATGTCCCAATTTCCAATGGGAGTACAAAGCTTATATACCAGAGTTTATGAGAGAGAAGTTGGGGGAGGTACAAGCCCCCAAGTAATGGCCCAAGACCAGGTTTCTAACTTCTACAGCTATGATTGTTCCGTGGTTACAGTTTCACGACTAAATTTCATCCAGTCTCACAAGCTTCATCCTGACAGCGCCTTCAGCCTTTTGGTCCCATAGAGCACAGAATCCTAGCAGCTGGGAACCGACTGATGGAGAGTATGAATGGCCAGAGATGCCCAGTTCTGGGGCCCCAGATGGAAAGAGTGTACCAAGCCCTGCAGATGGGTGGCACAAACGCTGAGGCTGTGCTGTTCTGGGGTTCCTAGGTAATTTAAACCAAGCACCAAACATGACCTGAAAACCATGCTTCCCAAATGGTAGAGACCAAGAGGGAAAGAGCTCCCACTTGGTCATAAGTCAAGCTTCAGGACATAAATAAGACAAGAGCGTATATAGTTCTATACAGTTCTCCTCTTTAAGACAAATGACACAGAAAGAGACAAAGGAAAAACAGAGTATATACCAGAATAGCTACACCTAAGACTAGTCAGACAAATCCTTTTCTCCTATCAGTTTAAAAGAGAGTGATCTGTACTGTCCATTTGACTGGATGAAAGAGAGAGCAGAAGTCTGACTGGTAAGAAAGTCTTAATATTTCTGCCGGCTTGCCAGGCTCTCCTCTACTCTGGCTGCAGCTTCCAGTATGGAATGGCAGCTTTGGTGTCCTGCTCACAATGCCATAAGTGTAGGGTTCAAGGGAAAACTTCCTCTTCACCCCTGAAGGCTCATTAATAAAGATCACTGACATATTTAGGTTATTTAATTTAGAAGATTATTTAATTTAGAAGTATCCCACTGTGGATACTTCTGGAAGGGAAGGAGTAAATAAGGTTTTCATCGAAGGTGCATAAGACATACGCAGAGGAATAGTAAAAGATGGGGACTGGGAAGGCAAGTTTGAGTCATAAATGAGATCTATGAATGCCAGACTGAGGAATCTGGACAGCAGAAGCTGTCCTAATAAATGTCTAGTCAATCAGCTGCTTAGATAATCAGTGCTTCTTATTCCCTCTGTAGAACCTGTTCACTGATGGCTCCCGTGCCTGAGCTTGGGAGACTAGTCAGCCTGTCCCCACAGCTCCTGGCATTTCTGATCCCATCATTTGAGTTCAGGGTTACCAACAATCAGCTACTTTTGCTCCTAAGCCTGTTTGAGGCTTCTGTATTTGTAACTAGAATTACATAATTTAATTAAATGCTATATAATCTGATGAAATATGAGTATGGGGTGAAATGATGGGGGAATAGATTCTATGACAGTTAAGTAGAATGCTCTGGAGAGAACTGATAAAACTGAGTACCTAAAATAACTAACATGGAATTAGCTGTGGGTGAGAAAGTTACTTCAAAAAAGTAGAGAAAAAATATAAAAGTCTAGAAGGATTCAGGGCTTAGATTGCTTCGCAGGCATCTTTATGGTTTTATTCCACTTTAAAGAAACTGAAACTTCAGATCATGAGACAGTGCAGTCTGAGCATGGTTAGATAAGGAGCCACCTCTGAACTCTGCCAGAGAACCCCTGCTGAAGACTGGGCCCTGGCCCCAAGCACATGTGGCTGCCCATGTTTCATGCCAAATATCAAATATTACGGTGTATGTAACGATTTTCTATGATTCCTCTTTTTTTTTTTTTCCCTTTCTGTCTTTTTTCATGTCCGGCAACGGATCGCAACCCTCAGTGTCGCGCCCGTACCGGACCGGGACCGGCAACGGGATCGCAACCCTCGGTGTTGCTCCCGCATCTCGCTCAGCCAGTGAGTGGGACCCAGTCTGTACGTGGGATCCGAACCCTCGGCGGGAGCGCCACCGCACTCCCAAGCGGCGCACTGTAGCAGTGCGCCACCGGGCCGGCCCTATGATTCCTCATTTTAATTGACTAGTTCAATTAATCACTTGGGGCAATAAAGAGCCACTGGAGATTCTGAAGCAAGGAAGTGGCATATTTAAGATGTCTTTTTTCGTGACCGGCAATGGATCACAACCCTCAGCGTCGCGCCCGTACCGGACCGGGACCGGCAACGGGATCGCAACCCTCGGTGTTGCTCCCGCATCTCGCTCAGCCAGTGAGTGGGACCCAGTCTGTACGTGGGATCCGAACCCTCGGCGGGAGCGCCACCGCACTCCCAAGCGGCGCACTGTAGCAGTGCGCCACCGGGCCGGCCCTATGATTCCTCATTTTAATTGACTAGTTCAATTAATCACTTGGGGCAATAAAGAGCCACTGGAGATTCTGAAGCAAGGAAGTGGCATATTTAAGATAATTATGGTAGAATTTGTTCCTATTCAATAAACATTTTAATCTATCTCTCAACATGAAAATTTCAATATACTTACATTTAAAATATGTTAACTCAAATGCTAACTTAAATAGTAGTCCCTCCCCAACTTGACTTGAAATCAAGGTACAAGTGCAGTACAGTGTTGTGGGTAAGAGTTTGGGTGCTGGAGGCAGAACAATGGCTTGAAGTCCTGGCTTTCCCACCCACCAGTGTCTGCTTTGGGCAAGTTAGTTGACCTCTCTTTGCCTCAAGTTCCTAATGCATTAAAGGAGGATAAGAATAGAACCTACTTGAGAGAAATGATGTATATATTATTACTATTAATATTATTATTAAAGAAAAGTTAGGGCGGGTGCCTCTGCTGACCAGAGAGTGGGGCAGAGATTAGAGATGCTCATGATAGACACTCAAGAGTATAGTATACTTTGCCTAATGTAGGAAGATAAGGATTTAGATGAATTTGTATCATACCTTTCTAAAATATTACTAGAAAACTCTATAGAGTGAACACAAAAACCCATAAAACCACACTTCATCACCCTGCTACTCAACCATTTACCAGCCTGGCCAATTTTCAACTCCTCTGAGCATCTGTTCACGTACAAGAATGATCTAGCCAGTTAGGAGTCCCCTCCATGACAAAGGAAGTCTCAGCCTTCCCTCAGCTTCTTATACTGGGGCCAATTGTCTTTGTGGCATTATTTAGATACAGATGTGTACATAAATTTCAGCCCAGAAGGACAGTATCCAATAGTCAAAAGTAGTTATTAAAATCTGTCATTGACTGAAAGCCACATTGTAAATAAAAAGCAAGTTTTTCACTATGCTGCAGCTGTTTACTAAGCAGAATATCAGATGTCTTCAGTAAAAAAATGCAATGCAATACTAATATATCAAAATGCTGATATTTCTGAGGACCCAGTCTTGCTATGATATTTCAAGACTCAGAAATCTTTTTTTAAAAGTTTATACGTGCAGGTGTGCACGCTTACACATGCACATCAGCATACACAGAATAAAAGACATGCAAAATTCAGAATTCTTTACACTGTTGAGAAGATATTCTGAGTCACACGTCCAACATCTTTCATGGTTAAAATGGCTTTTGTGAATGTCCCTGTAACATAATAAGAAATATATATTTGGTCTCTGGCCCTGGTCCCTGGCACAGAGCTTCTAAAACCCTTACAACTTCGTGGGCGATAGGGTGATAGGAGTATCTTTTATTGTATTTGGTCTTGGTCTGTGGTTCCTGATACTAGACATTCTAAGACCCTTGGAATCTCGGGAGTGTTGAGTGGCTTTTTGTATGTTAGAGATGACTGGTGGCTGAAAGCCCCTAGGTAACTTCAAGAGGTGGCTGGTTGCCAGAAGAAACAATCCTGTGCTTAAAGGGTTGGAACTTTCAGCTCCCCTCCCCCAAACCCCATCTCCAGGGAGGGAAGAGGGGCTAGAGATTGAGTTCAATCACCAATGGCCAATGATTTAATCAATCATGCCTACATCATGGAAACTCCATAAAACCCCTAAACAATGAGGTTTAGAGAGCTTTTGGGTTGGTGAACACAAGGAACTGCCGAGAGAGTGGTGTACGAGAGGGGTCAAAGAAGCCTACAACCCTTCCCCATACCTTGCTCCGTGCACCTCTTCATCTAGCTGTTTCTGTGTATCCTTTAAAATACCCTTTGTAGTAAATCAGTAATAGTAAATAAAGTGTTTTACCTGAGTTCTGTGAGCTGATCTTGCAAATTATCAGACCTGAGAAAGGAGTCACGGGAAACCCCAATTTATAGCCAGTCGTTCATAAATACACATCACAACCTGGGACTTTCACCTGGTGTCTGAAGTAGCAGGTAGTCTTGTGGGATTGAGCCCTTAACCTGTGGGGTCTGCCCTAGTTCCGGGTCGATAGTGTTATAATTGAGTGGTAGGACACCCAGCTCGTGTTTCAAGAGTTGGAAAATTGCTTAACGTGAGGGAAAACCCCACACGTTTGGTGTCAGAAGTGAAGTGGTGAATAGCAGAGAAAAAGAGTTTTCCTTTTAGTCTCTGAGCTGTGGGGATGCCTGTCACATTCAATCGTGGTTGTTCTTAACAAGTTTACCAAGTTTCACAGTGAATAGTAATGAGAAATTTTTTAAAAAAAACAAAAAGAGAGAGAAGGAAGGAAGGAGGGAAGTAGAGAAAGAGAGAGAGAGATCTATTGCCCACCGTTGCTGTAAGTGAAAAGTGAGAGAAACTGTAGGGGAGATAGTTTTTCTGGAACATTCCTGCATATAAACAGTTCCCAAAAATACCAGAAGCTCCCTGTGGGCATCTTTTCCTCCCTCGGGCTCCTGCTGGCTGAGCTGAGCGTGGTGCAGGGACAGCCGGCAGACGGAGGGCCAGAAGGGTGTGGGCCAGAAGGGTGTGCCGCAGCCGGCTTCTCCTCCTCTCTTGGAGCTCTGTTTTTGCACCTTTCAGTTTGCCTTGATTCAGAGCTAGAAGGTGAAGACGTATCGAGAGAGGCGACACTAGTCCCTTTCCCGGCTGTGACCAGATCACACAACAGCCAAGCCTTGGCTCCGAGGACTGTGTAAAACCGAGGCCCAGCCATTCAAGACCGACTCGTTTCAGCTCCGGGGCCCAGCTTTGCTCAGGGACTGTTGGACTTTCCCGGCTGCCGCGGAAGCGTTCGGAGCCGCCGTGCAGCTCACGGGCTGCCGCTCACTGGAGCTGCCTCCTTCACTGGCCTCGGTCCTCTTTCTCATTAGCTGCTGCCTCTGACGCAGGCGTCATGTAAACTTTTGCTCATTAGAACCCAAATCTGTGGGGTTGTGACGGGTTAGCAGCCTGACTTATTAACAAGAAGCTGATCGGCCTGTGGCTTGTGAATCATGGTTAGAAATTTCCTCCCATCCTTGGTGTGATACCATTATTTAAACCGTCTAAAAATAGAGAAGAATCCGGTTTGTGAAGCCCTAAAGAGAAAAACTGAGTTTGAAAGTTTCCTTAGTTATGCCAGTATCTAACAATAAACTTTGTAATATGAAAATTTCAGCTCACTGCCCAGCAGGGTCTTTGACTTTCTTTCTACACGAAGAGAAAAATATGATTGAACTTCCTTGAGTTAAGCCAGGGATTAACAAAAAATATATATAATCTAAAAATCTAGAATCACTACTCAATATATAGATGCTCTTCAACTTATGATGGGTTACTCCTCGTAAATGCATCCTAAATCAAAAATGCATTTAATACATCTACCCTGCTGAACATCGAAGCTTAGCCTAGCCTACCTTGAACATGTTCAGAACACTTACATTAGCCACAGTGGGCAAAATCATCTAACACAAAGCCTATTTTATAAGTGTTGGCTATCTCATGTGATGTATTGAACACACACTGTAAGCGAAAAACAGAATGGCTGTAATGGATGCTTGGAGTACAATTTCTACTGAATACCTAGTGCTTTCACACTGTCATAAAGTTGAAAAATTCTTAAGTTGAACTATTGTCAGTTGGGGACCATCTATTGAATATGTCTTTAAAGATTAGAAGGTATAGTTATAAGCAGAGAATACTGTTATTAGAGTTAATGTTACTTTCTGCAAATGTCTGTAATTGCTAATCACAGGTAAGGTTGTTTTGTATTCTCCTTCTGGTCTTGGAATGTCATGGAAGGAGTGGGGTTTTATTGGCTTAAAAGTATTCTCTGTTTTAAATTTTGGGCCGGTCTGTAATTGCTAATCACAGGTAAGGTTGTTTTGTATTCTCCTTCTGGTCTTGGAATGTCACGGAAGGAGTGGGGTTTTATTGGCTTAAAAGTATTCTCTGTTTTAAATTTTGGGCCAGCCCGGTGGCGCACTGGAGAGTGCACCGCTTGGGAGGGCGGTGGCACTCCCGCTGAGGGTTCGGATCCCATGTGGAGACCGGTTCCCGCTCACTGGCTGAGCGCGGTGCGGGTGCAACACCGAGGGTTGCGATCCCGTTGCCGTTCTCTGGTACAGGCGCGACACCGAGGGTTGCGATCCTGTTACCGGTCAGTAAAAAAGACAAAAAAAGGAAAAAAATTAAAAATAAAAAAAATTTTAAAAAGTGTTACCATTTTGTGGGGTGAGTAGGAAGAATGAACACTTCTGCCTCACTCCTGTTTCCTTCTATGTGGAGAGGGCCCCATTCCCCTTGCACTGCCGGCCTCTCTCTGCACCCTTGCTCATCCGTCCCACCAGAGGAAGGCGGACTTTGGGAAAGATCATTTGCAAAGGTGGTCACAATAACTCCTCCCTCCCAGGCCCTTTCCAATGTGGCTCTGAAGTAATTTCCTTCCCTACCCCCACCCCTTCAATTTGGCTGGCCCTGTGACTCGCTTTCACCAACAGAGTGCTGTGCAAGTGATGGGCTGTGGCTTCAGAGTTTCTCAGCTTCAAGTGGCCTTGCAGCTTCTGCTCTACTTACCTTGTGCGCTGCCACCACATAAAGAAGCCCAGACTAGACATCTTAATGATGAGAGCCCACATGAGAGAAGGACCCACCCAACAGCCCAAACCAAACACCAACTTGTATTAGTATTTATGCAATTAGTTGTTCACTTCTATCAATCTGAAGGTTTTCTAAACTCAAGCATTTTAATGGAGCCAGTACACTATAATCTGGGATCTTTAGTGTCCAGTGACTGAAGTCATCAGCATTTCTAGGCTTGTATGTGATCTTATAGTCATACATAAGGAGCAAAAGTTTCTAAAACTGCAAAAGTGGTAACATAAGGGCAGAGGCACTTTCTTGCCTGAAGGGTAACAATGCAAGTTACCAGAAGGGCTTCTTCATCAAGTTTTGTGTGTTTAGTATAGTGCTGCTGGTGATACTATCTTGAGAAAAACGTTGTCGATACCTCAGCGAGACCTTGCTTTCTGTGACAAGCCTATCTTACAGGGTAAGACCAAACAGCAAAGGGAAAAATTAGTGGTTAACAGCCTTTGTAATGCACTATGACAGTCAATAAAGTCCAATAACAGCTGTTCTTCCTGGAAAGTCTCTCCATTGTGGTTAGTCCAATTCCAGTGGAAAATAATTCCTTTTCTAGTGAGTAATGAAGTAGTTCAATGATATTTACAGTTGGGGAGATAAAAGAACAGAGAAAATAGTCACAAAAAAGGATTCTTTGTTTCTGGGTATGTAGGGTCCAAAGGAAAACTTCCTCTTTACCCCTGAAGGTTCATTAATAAATATCACTGACAAATTTAGATGAATATGATGAAAAGGCATAACAAATTTATTATTTAACATGCTGGAAGGGGACAAAACACAGTGGAAACACAAGAGAAGAGTGTCCCGATGTTCCATTGGAGTACAGAGCTTATATACCCATCTGCAAAAAGAAAGGGGATGGGGCCAGCCCAGTGGTGCACTCGGTAGAGTGCGGCCCTTGGGAGTGCGGCGGCACTCCCGCCGAGGGTTCGGATCCCATATAGAGACCGGTCCACTCACTGGTTGAGCATGGTGCGGGTGCGACACCAAGGGTTGCGCGCGATCCCATTACTGGTCACGAAAAAAGACAAAAAGGAAAAAAAAAAAAAGAAAGGGGAGATGAGGGGTGTAGGAGTAAATTACTCTTAATGGATGTTATGGGCCTGGAGAACATGCAATGAATGGCCTGGGACAAAGTTTATTTGGCCTGAAAAGCAGACAATGAGCAGTAAATCCATGATCTCTATGGTACATTGATGATATGAATTGTGTCCCCCACGTTTTATATACTAGAAGCTTGATCCCCCCCCAAGACTGTTAAGAGGGTGGGAAATACTATTATGGTAATTGCAGGGTGGGGCCTTGAAGAGGTGACTAGATTGTAGGACCATGCCTGGTGAATGGATTAAAAATGGTGGTCTAGGGCTTAGTTCTGAGGCCTTTAAAAAGAGAGAACACGAGGAGCTATTTCTTTCTTTACTCTGTCATTCCGTCATGCGAGACCCCTGGATCACTGTTGCCACCACCAAGGCCTTCACCAGCTGTGTTCCCTGGACTTTGGACTTCCCAGCCTCTGAAACTGTAAACAATAAATTGCCTTTTCTTACAAATTACTCAGTTCCAGGTACTTTGTTATAAGCAACAGAAACAGACTAATATAATTGAAAAATATCAAAAAGAACAGAATTCTAAATTAAAGGTATTTTACATCACAATGTCCTTCCACAAGTAAAGGTTGTATGATTGTTTGCACTAGTGTCATCAGCTATTGGTAAGTTTAGGTAAAGTGATGCTTTGCAAAGACCCTTTCCCAGCAAAAATCTCAAGAAATGTCTGGTTAAGGGTGTTGCTTAAATGTCCTTTTTTACAGGTTACTTGTTGTCAATAAGTGTTTTGCTTTTTTAGAGAAGTTGAGAAAGCAAGCACATTTACAATAGTCACCAAAAAAAAAAACCTAGGAATAAATTTAATCAAGGAGATGAAAGATCTCTACAACAAGAACTACAAATTACTGCTGAGAGAAATTAAAGAGGAAAAAAAAGATAGCAAACATTTTGTGCTCTTGGATTGGAAGAATTAACATTGTGAAAATGTCCGTACTACCCAAAGTGAACTAGAGGTTCAATACAATCCCCATCAAAATAGCAATGACATTCTTCACAGAAATAGAAAAAAAATCCTAATATTCATATGGAAAAACAAAAGACTCCAATTAGCCAAAGCAATCCTGAGTAAAATAATAATAATAATAATAATAATAATGATAATAAAGCCAGAGGCATAATACTCCCTGACTTCAAATTATACTACAAAGCTATAGTAACCAAAACAGCATGGTACTGGCATAAAAACAGACACTTGGACCAATGTAACTAAATAAAGAACCCAGAAATCAACCCACGTATTTAACAGTCAACTGATCTTTGGACAAAAGCACCAAAACATACCATGGGGAAAAGACAACCTCTTCAATAAATGGTGCTGGGAAAACTGGACATCCGTATGTAGAAGAATGAAACTAAACCCATACTTCTTGCCACATACCAAAATTAACTCAAAATGGATTAAAGACATATGTAAGACCTGAAACTATAAAACTCCTAAAAGAAAACAGGGAAAGCACTTCAGGAAGTAGGACTGGGCAGAGACATTATGAATAAAACCCCAAAAGCACAGGCAACAAAAGAAAAAATAAATAAATGGGATTATTTCAAACTAAAAAGCTTCTGCACAGCAAAGGGAACAATTAACAGAGTGAAAAGGCAACCTACAGAGTGGGAAAAAATATTTGCAAACTATGCATCTAACAAGGGATTAATACCCAGACTGTACAAGGAACTCAAACAACTTAACAGTAAAAACGCAACACAATTAAAAAATGGGAAAGGAGCTAAACAGGCATTTCTTAAAGGAAAATATAGAAATGGCCAACAGACACATGAAAAAATGTTCAACATCACTGAGCATCAGGGAAAGCAAATCAAAACTACATTGACATATCATCTCACCCCAGTTGGACTGGCTATTATCAAAAAGTTGGAGAACAAGAAATGCTGGCAAGGATGAGGGAAAAGGGGAACCCTCCTACACTGTTGGTGGGACTGTGAATTAGTGCAGCCATTATGGAAAACAGTATGGAGGTTCCTTGAACAACTACAGATAGAACTGCCATATGATCCAGCAATCCCACTGCTGGATATATACCCAAAGGAATGGAAATTATCGTGTTGAAGGGATGCCTGCACACCCATGTTTATCACAGCTCTATTTACAATAGCCAAGCTATGGAACCAACCATAAAAATACCATAAAAAATAATGAAATTCTGCATTCATAGCAACATGGATGACCTCAGGGAAAATTATGTTAAGTGAAATAAGCCAGTCACAGAAAGAGAAATACTACATGTCCTCACTCACAAGTAAGAACTAAAAATGTAAACAAATAAAAAAGGAAAGAAATAAGGATACAATAATCACAATAATATGTTTAACTTCAAAAGGAGAGAACAAAACTGAGGCTACCAGAGGTTGAGGGCAGGGAGGGGGGTGGTTAGCAAGAAATTGGTAAAGAGCTACAAAAAATGGTTACTGTGTAATGCTGAATATGCTAATTATCCTGACTTGAGCATCACATATTGCACACAGGTATTGCTATTCAATGCTGTGCCCCACAGATACATACGATCAATTATGTTTCCATTAAAAAAATAAAATAAAATTTTGCTTTTTCTTTCAGATTCAGTAACCAACTCCTTTAATATAAATTACTGGTGCAAATATGTAATAGATGTTGTTGACCTGCTACTCCAGTCCTTGCTGACAGAACTTTGATTTGACTTCACACCTCTTCAACATGACTTAAATAGACCTTGATTAATGCAAGCTTATTGTGATAATTTCATTTCCCTTGTCAATGTTTGGTTTGGGAAAGGGTGTGTAACCCGGTTCCGGCCAGTTAAACAAGAGGGGAGTCTGCTGGGGAAATTCTGGTAACAGCCTGATTTTTTTTTTTAGGGGCAGTGAAGGGGCCCATGAAGGGGAGAATTATGAGGGGCAGTGATAGGAGCAGAGATGAGGGACAGTGATGGGGGCAAGAATGTCGGAAGATGATAGGACTTCGTAACGGGTTTCAATGATAAGGCAGGAAGGGATAAGAGGGGTCTACTCCCCATGCTTGTCTCTATGAAATGGGCACAGGCATGGGGATCAGTAATGCGAGGCCACAACAGGGACCACAGTAAAGAGCTATGATGGGGCAGAAGTGGGGAATGACCCTGGGGGAGTGAGGCTGGCCTGCCTGCCTGCCCTGCCCCACTGGTGTGCAACCCCCACCCCCACCCCGCCCCAGTGAGTATCTGGCTCTGTTCTGACATGCAAAGTGTACAGGATTGGCTGTAGGGATGATTACCCTGAATCTTGTGGTTGTTTGGTCATCCCACCCAAATGGCTGGGTTCAGAACTTTGAAAATTACCTCGCCCTCAGTGAACTGCTTGATGTCTGAGTATCACTGGTCACAGACGAGGTCACTGACCCTGTGGTCAGGGGCAGGAGGGATCCCAGGATAGAGGCCTGAGCAGCTGTGGGCAAAGTATTGGTACATGTGCCAGGAGCAGCCATTGACCACTGAACAGAGCGGCTGGGTGGAATGTTTCATCATCAAAGGACTGCCTATCTAACTTTATGGCCTGGAAGTTTAGCAGCTTTGCCGTTCTAGGCCCTAGCCATGCTTTAGGAGATGGGGGCCCAAGCCATGTTTTCTTCTTGGGAGGAAGATCCTTTGCCTCTTCAGCCCTTTTCCTCTTCTGCCCCACAGTCTCAGGGCAGCTTTTCTGGCCTTTCCTTGCAGTCCTGGCCTGAACTGACCCCTTTGGCCTGCCCCTGCCCTTGGGCTAGGTCCAAGTCACCTTGGCTTTGGCCTTGACCTACAGTGCCTTGGCCTTAGCCTTTGCCCTAGCTGCCTTGGCTTTGGTCCAGGCCTCGTCAGCCTTGTCCTGTTTTCGAGCTGTCGTGGCCTGGGCTGTTTTGGTGCCCAGGGCACAGCCCCCTTTCATTTGCAGGCCACTGAGTGACCCAGTGGCTTTGTAGATCTTGCTCTGGGGTCCAGTGCCTCGTTGGGATCCAGCCCCAGGGCCTTTATGAGTCAGACACTTGGGGCCCTGGCTTGTGGTTCTCCTAGGAGCTTTGGGCTGGAGGTTCCCTGAAGCTTTCCACAGTTTCAGAGGAAGGTCCGCAACTGAGAACTGCAGTGACTGTGCCTTGTGCTTGGCAGCCAAGGAGTGCATGGTAGTCTTGAGTGGAACCAGGGCCTCCCTGATTAAAGGGAGGGTCTCCCTGACTAAAAGGGAGACAACTTACCTTATTTTGTTTGACATTGTTAAATTTGGACATGAATCAAGGAACAGCTATTGCTGTTTTGTAGCAGTGAGGAATATACTACCTCAAGAACAAGCCAACACAGTAAGGATGATGGACAGATGAGAAGAACTTGAGTCTTTGATGATACTGTTAAATCATTGAATTAACCAACCTTGAAGTCACCCTCTCTCTGGATTCTTTCTATACAGAAGAATATATTTCTCTTATTGTGTAAACTAGTTAAGTAGGGGCTTTTGTTTCTTGCAACAGAAAATATGCTGAGTAACACAATGTAAATGAGTTGGAGGGTAATGTTAGGGAAACATAAATTAAAAACAAAATGTTCTGCCAACAAAGAAAAATTCTCCACAAAAATAGAAGAGAAAGAAAAGTTTTTTATTGAATAAGCATTAAATCAGAATGTGATGTGTATCAGAGGCAATCCACTAGGAGATTGCAAAAACAGAAATAAATCTCTCCCTTTCATATAGATACAACCCATTACATACATGCTGTCAAGATAAATAACTAGTCCTCAAGTCAGAGGACTCAGACAACACCAGTCGTCACATTTAATTCATCTTAAATTCACCTGGTATTTGGGGGTGACCATGTGTGCTAACTAACTGGCTTTATACAAAGGAAAAGCAAACTTCTTATATCTTTATGACAGGAGATAGTTTGCAATTTGGGTCAAGGCATCAGCTGAGTTAGGCTCTATTTTCTCACAGAGCCTAGGAGATAGGAGCTCTATCTTTCCATCATTCTGGATGATTGCATTTCAAAGAAATATTCCTGGGCTGTAAAACTGGTAAGAGGCTTATTTAGCTTTCAAAAAGATTTATAAACTTCCCAAAGAGAATAAGGGGGGAAAAAAATTCACAATTACAGTTTTTTTAAGTAAATGCTCTAGGAAAAGGGATTCTTTTTATTTGTATTGACCCTTATAACAAACATCGTGTTTAATTTTATGTTCATATTCTTGTGGTTTTTTTCATCCTTTTAAGCTTTGAAGTTAATGCAATGGTTAGATTCAAATAGAATAATATTAATTCTTCCCTTTATGCTTCTAGTTCCTGTAAGAACACTTGGTAAATCAGTTTGATGGCCCTAATCTAAGGTTCTTGTAATGAATTGCCTTGAACATTGATTCCTTGTGGTTGAGAAAATGCTGTGAAAAGTGATTAACTTACATTAATATTTCCACCCATTTATTTCATGAAGTGCTCCATGAAAAATACAGTTTCATGGTTGTGGTGGAGACTGCTTGTGGTCTTCCTCTCTCCCATGAAAATAGAATTTTTTTTTTTTTTTTTTTTTTTTTTTTTTTTTTGCTTTTTC
>NW_007732273.1:26836-35716 GCF_000696425.1 Galeopterus variegatus | reverse complement strand
TTTTTTCCGTGTCCGGCAACGGATTGCAACCCTCAGTGTTGCCCCCGTACCGGACCGGGGACCGGCAACGGGATTGCAACCCTCAGCGTTGCTCCCGTGCCTTGCTCAGCCAGTGAGCGGGAACCGGTCCGTATGTGGGATCCGAACCCTCAGGCGGGAGCGCCGCCGCACTTCCCAAGCGGCGCACTATCCAGTGCGCCACCGGGCCGGCCCGAAAATAGAATTTTTAACCAGGCATGTGGCCGCAGATTTTTAGTCTCTTTTTCAGATAGATGCGGTCATGGGACTATGTACTGATCAATAGGATGTAAGCAAAAGTCATTTTGCAACTTTTAAGAAGTGTCACTGAAGAGAGAAGGGATTCTCTTCTTTCCATTTCCTCCCTCCTGTTGGATGGAATGAATGTGGATGTATAGGCTGGAGCTGGAGCAGCCATTAGGGACCATGAGGTAGTCTTAACAATGGAAGCCTGACTCCATGATACCCTAAAGAAGCAAAGTACCTCTGGACTACCTATCTCTGGAATTATACTTACGAAAGAAATAAACTTTTATCCAGTTTAAGACATTAAGACACTTGATAACCAAAAAATCTACTCTAACCAGGTCAGCCTAATTATACTGCCTTGGGGGATCTGGGATAAGTCAGTAGTAAAACCCACCTGTCCTAGAAAACATCATCATAGGACCATTTTTACCTAGAAGCAGACTTATGGAACCAGAGAGCCACAAAATAACCTAGAATGCTTCTTGTAACCCTTACATAACCCAATAACAACCCCAAATCTGTAAGTCATGTATAACCAAAAGAAAACCTGATAAAGTAATTAGGAAGGGCTGTCCTTCTCTCTCTTTCGTTTGACCTTTTCCCCTGTTTGTGATTATAAAATGCTGAGCTCTGCTGGCCCACTTTAGAGTGCATTTCTCAGGGCGATCTGACTATGCATCTCCCCAATTGCAATCATTACATTAGCTCAGTAAATCCTTGCTGTATATATTTGGCCTCGGTTTTTAGGTCAACACACTGATATTTTAGATTTTTCCTGTCTCTTCTAATTGAATGTAATCTTAACGGATACAATAGTCACATATATTGGGGAAATTCTGCATATCTTATCTCCTGCACTACTAGGGGATATTGGCATATAAAGACTACAAAAAGATACGCAGTAAAATAATCTTTTTGATTTTGTTTAATTTTCTATTCCCCCCAGTGTTTTCATTTTTATTAATACACTACAAGGGGAGTTGATGTTGTTGGGAGGAAGCTTGATTTGTCCTCGACCCTCATAAATCCGTAGTTGGGACAGACTCCTGTAACAAAATACATATTAACCAGGGGAAAACACGCAAGCTTATTAACACATGCAGTGCATATTACATGGAAGATATATCAGTGAAAAGTATCTCAAAGCAACGGCTTAGAATTTTGGTTTATAAAGCATCTTCACCAAAGAACAATAAATTTGTAGAGAAATGACAGGACAAAGGAAAGCAACTTTGAGCTCCCAAAGGTAGGAAACTATGAAAAGGCCAATATATGGGAAGAAACTAATGGAGGAATGTTTGTTTGCAGATTCCTCTTGTGCCATCTCCAAGCTAAGAGTTGTCTCCAGTAATGGAGAACTTATGTACTGTCTTTAGATGGAAAAGCAGAGGATAGGGAGAGCTTTTCCTCCATTTGCTGCTTCTCAAGTGCTTTTAGCTCAAAAATAATTTTTATGTCAAAGAGCCTATTTTAGGGAGACATATTCTGGTTTCTTTCAATGTCCATCTTATACATGATGGAGAGCCCTGCGACAAATATAGCACAATTTCTGTAGCAATACAACTCTGCTAGTGCTATGCACTGAATGTTTGTGTTCCCCCCAAAACTGAAATGTTAAATCCTAAAGCCCATTTGGAGATGGGGCCTTTTGGGGGTGGATAAGTCACGAGTCCGAGTCCTCCTGAATGGGATTAGTGCCCTTGTAAAATATGCCCCAGAGAGCTGCCTTACCCCTTCTTCCAAGTGAGGAGGATACAGCAAGGAAATAGCCGTCCATGAACCAGGAAGTGGCCCTCACCAGACGGAGAATCTGCTGGCATCATAATGTTCGACTTCCCTGCCTCCGTAACTGTGAGACAAATTTCTGTCACCCAGAAATTTCTGTTTAGGAATCACCCAGTTTATGGTATTTTGTTACAGCAGCCCAAACAGAATGGAATAAGACAGCTAATTTTGCTGCCATCTGAATAACTAGGATCTCCAGAACCCTGAGCTGCACTCTGTTGAATATTTAACTAATTTGTCAGGGTTGTCTTTCAAATCCACATTATACTACCTGGACCGTATCTATGAGGAAAGGATGGTCAGAGGAAGGGGATTCTTCCATAGCCTGAGTTATGTTGTTGCCTAAGTGACAAAGTCATCTACAGACATTTTAGGGCATGCATTTACTGAATTCTGCTAACGCTGTTGACAAGAGCATGTACTGGAAAGTATTCATTTCTTTTCTTTTTTTTTTCTTTTCCTTTTTGTCTTTTTTCGTGTCCGGCAACGGATCGCAACCCTCAGTGTTGCGCGCGCACCGGACCGGGACCGGCAACAGGATCGCAACCCTTGGTGTTGCTCCCACACCTCGCTCAGCCAGTGAGCAGGAACCGGTCTGTATGTGGAATCCGAACCCTCGGCGGGAGCGCTGCCGCGCTGTAGCAGTGCGCCACCGGGCCGGCCCGTATTCATTTATTTTCTATGACAAGCACTATCTAAGATCTGTTCTTGGGTCAAATTTGGTTCATTCAAGAGGAATCTTTGGAAGACTTTATCATGAGCTACAGTAATAAGTCAATCATGTAACATGTTATGTAAGGCATACCCAAATTATAGTGTTGAGACTTAACCTTAATTTTTGAATAAATGTAGCTTTAAATGTAGCTTTAGCTATACCAACAACATGTTCTATTTGTGCAATTTCAACATCTGGTGTTACTGAAAAGTATCTTCAATAGTTACATAAGCTCATCAATACATAAGAAATACGTATGTGTGTGTGCATGTGTGTGTGTGACTGTGTCATAATATGTTGCTATTAAACTAATGTGCAGGGCCGGCCCGGTGGCGCACTGGAGAGTGCACCACTTGGGAGTGCAGTGGCGCTCCCACCGAGGGTTCGGATCCCATGTGGAGACCGGTTCCCGCTCACTGGCTGAGCGCGGTGCGGGCGCAATACCAAGGGTTGCGATCCTGTTACCGGTCAGTAAAAAAGACAAAAAGGAAAAAAAAAAACTAATGTGCAGGCTCCTAGAGGGCCATATCTTATTTTTCTTTTCAGCCTCCTCAGTGACAAGCACGAGGTACATATAGAAATTCAGATTATTGTTAAATGGGATGTAATGGAATCACCTGGGTTACCTTAACAAGCACAAAAGCAGTTTTGCAGAAACTATATTTGAATACTTTTCTTTAACTATGCCTTTTTGTGTGCTTCTCATGAAATGGTTAAGCTTTTGCTTTGTTTTTTTTTTTGTTTTCATATGGAATCTATTTTGGTTTCCCAATATTTGAAGTAGTCATGATACACAAACTCAGACTTAAGAGGCAAGAAACATTTTGAATTATGCTCAGGTCCAAGTCTTCTGTAATCTAATTAATTTAGTTACTAAACACTGATGTTTTTATAAGCCTTTAAGACTGGAGGCACATTCATTGTGCTCTAGAGCTCAAGTCTAGTGTGCCCCAAATGCCCTGGACTGGCCCTGCATCCTGCACACAGTTCGCCTCATTGCATTTTACTGAAAAGATAACATTATTTTCTGTCATGATAAAGGTTGTTTGGGCTTGTACAGGATGGCTGAAGCCTGTGCATCTCCTCTCTTAGCACTAGTGTTGTAAGTTTAAGTTCTGAGTCACAAAACAGGAAAAGAAATAATTTCAGAGAATAACAATTTTTCTTTGTTAATCAGAAAATGAATAGTTCCTCACTGGGGAAGGACACTGATGTTAATTTTTCCTGCTGCAGTAGGGGGTGCTTGGAGGATTTCTGTAGCTCTCATTAAAAATAACATCAAACGTAGGGCCTCTACTGTGCTTGGAGAACCAGATGGTAACACTCTTGGTAGTTCCCGCAAATGGAATACAAGATAATTCTGCCAAAATTACACACCCCTTTGAAGCTATAACACTAGAGATATAGGTTATAGTTTTCTAAGGGTCATTCCTTATTAAAATCTGAACTATGTCAAAGTTGTAGGGATTTCTCTTCTTGCCTCACTTAATTCATGTCTTAATGCTTTTCAATAATCTCAGAGTATTATATGACTCTACAAGTGATTTTCAAAATTGAGTGTGCTTGAGGCTTTCATTATTGACTCATTCAGTAGGAATGGGCTTTTTTTTTTCTGTAACTGATATTGGGACATGCTTATCCCTGACTCTATCTCCTTTCTTTTCCTACAACCATCTAGGAACAGAAAAGAGCAAGCTCTTCCTTTCTGCCTTTGTATCTGGATCTCTCTAATATAACACTCTGTAGTCTATTTGGCCAAGTCTGTCCCTTGATATACTAAATGGGGAACTAAGACAGTGGCTGTGAGAATGGAGGGGAGATAAGGGTTAGAGATATTTACTAGGTAGACCAAAAGAACTTGGATGTGAGCAGTAAAAAAAAATAAGATGTTATGTCAAAAGTGGCCCCATGTACATCTGAATCATTTGGAGGCTTGTTGAAGATGAAGGTGCTGAACACAGCCTAGATTATCCAGTGAAAATCTCCAGAGGTAGAGTAAGGGAATGTGTATTTTAAACAAGCACTGCAGGAGACTGTTATGTATAATAGAATTTAAGAACCTCTTCGCTGAGGGCTGGCTCTGCCTTGCTCTTTTGATCAACTTCTCCATTATGGAGCCTATCCATCTGATTCCAGACCTTCCTAATCAGGACAATTGGCCTTAATTTCCATATAATTATCTCCTAACTTCCCTGACCATTTGCCCATTCCTCACTCCCCCCACCCCTACCCCCTAACCAGGCTATCTCTTATTCAACTCTCAGGCATCTCAGATTTATGAAATGTGACTTTTGGCAGGTAGATAGAGGAGTTGGGCAGAAAGAAGGAGGGAGGGGAGTGATCTGCCTTTAATTCCGGTGACGTTCATGACATGCTAAGGAACCTTCACCTCTCGGCAGCACCAGGGCCTCTGAGCACAGTTGTGCAGTTATGGCTCTACCAGCCAAGAGGGTGAGAAGGGCTGGAAGCTAAAGTCCAGCCCATACTTCCCTCATCAAACCTTGTGCTCTAGAGAAAGGAGCACCTGTTTCTTATACAAAAGTGTCACGTGGTTGCCACATCTTCAAGCCAAGGAGGAATGTCCTCATCCACACCCTGAGCCTCCACTCAGGCCAGGAGTACTTTTTTTTAGAATTCTATATTATTGGTGATTAAAGTACTTTGAGGGTGTATAGTTTGCTAGGACTGCCACAACAGTATCTCAGACTGAGAAGCTTAAAGAACAGAAATATATTTTCTCCCAGTTCTGGAAGTTAAAAGTCTGAGAAGAAGGTGTCAGCAGGATTGATTCCTTCTGAGGCCTCTCTCCTTGGCTTATAGGTGGTTGTCTTCTCACTGTATCTTCACATTTGCCCCTTTGTATGTGACTGTTTACAAATTTCTTCCTCTTATAAGGACACCCATTGTATTGGATTAGGGTCCACCCTAATGAACTCATTAATAAATTAGTTCTTTAAAGACTTTATCTCCAAATACAGTCACATTCTGAAGTACTGTGGATTAGAACTTCAACATATATATTTTGAAGGGACTCTACTCAGCCCATAACAAAGGGCAATCTTCTTAGTGTATCCTGGAGGTAAACAGATATTTATAAATCTATTTTACAAGTAGAGAAAATGGGGCCCAAAGACAAAGCGTGAATTGTCTGTGGCCTGATAGTGAGGAGTAGAGGCTTCGAAGTCTGACCAGCATGGGTTTGAATTCTGACTATCACTTCCAGCTGCAGGCAAACCACTTATTCTACCCAAGCTTCAATTTTATAATTTGTAAAATTGGGACTGATAGTATGTACTGCATAATGTGATATGAGGATTAAATAAGAAAATATACGTAAAGCACTAGAAATAGTAAATGCTCAATAGCTGGTTTTATCATCATTGCTAAGAGTAAAAAATAGCCTTCATTTATTATTGCAATTGTTACTGACAGACCAGGCTTGGCTTGCCCTCTCACATCAAACAAATGACCTGAAAGTCCACAAGTTGGTGCAAGGATTGGAAGGTTTATTCAGATTACTGGTACTCAACTAAATGTCTTACCGAGCAAACAAAGAGAAAAGAGGAGCAGTGGGGTCCAGTTTATCCTAGTCCCAATCCACGGGGCCAACCTATTCCACTGACAGTAATTGATAAAAGCAGTTCTCCCCACTGTTGTCGGCACCAAGAAGAAAAGTACCACCAGATTTAAATCAGAGAAACAAAGCATAGCCAGGAGCCCTCCAGGGTGCACCTATACAGTACAGCAGAAGACGGCTCAGAAAACCAGAAACAAAGCATAACCAGGAGCCTCCGGGGTGCACCTACATAGTAGTGGATACAATCCAACCAAACAGCAGAAGAGGGCTCAGAAAATGAAAGGTAAAGAGAACTTTAGTGGCTTCCAGACTTCCAGTCACTGCGGGGCATGGGAATGAATCCCCACCACTCTCATGCATTCCCCATCAGAGAGAACCTGCTCAAGCAAGGTCTTCACGGTGTAGGACTGACCTTCCCACCTCTGCTAGTCACCTGTCAGGGCAAGCTGTTGCAGGCCAGAGGGAGAATGCTTCTCACAAGTTGAGAGGAGTTTAAACTGTAGTTGTCTGGCAGTCACTTTAAAGAGGAAGAAAATGGAAAGAAAGGAGAGTAAAAGAGAATAAAGTATTGATGTAGGCCAGGGACTCCAGGAGAGACTTACCAGCAGCAGAGACATGAGAGCAAAATAGTCCCAGTGGCACACTTGCCTCTTACAGCTAGAGTCTTCTCTGGTGCCCAAAGCTTTCCAGTTTTCGCCAGGGTCTACATTAGGCTCTTGGACTCCAAAGTCGTAGAAATGAACAATGTACCCAGCAGTAAATTAAGCAACGCTTTATTAAAAGAGGAGATAGACTTATGCATAAGGGGTGTAGCAACAGTAAAGCTAGCCTCACAAGGGGAGCTGTTCAGGGTCTTTTATAGGGAAAGGAGTTAAGGGGTGGCAGGCCAGTGTCACTGGAGGTGGTCCATTCCGTCCTTCCTGGTTGTGTCATGGGTGCATGCTCAGTAGGTCCAGGATGGCAGTGGTGTTCATCATTGCCACCTCAGGAGGGTCATTGTAGCAGTCACCTTGATGCTTTGTGCACAGGTGGGAATTCCTAAAGGAGTCTTAAGGTTAATCTGTAACTTTTACAATTATGGCAAACAAGTCTTGGGGAGGGGTTTTGCAACTCAGTAAATATCTGTTTCCTTCTTATCTCAGTCTATTTTGTCAGGGCAGCCCATGGGGTAATCATTTGCCGTGGGGTTCTCATGAATGAGGAGTGGAAAAGTAACCAAGTGTCCTCTGCAGGGAAAATGGAGTCAGTTTGGTTCACAGGCCTAGCCTTACTGTTTCACAATCACATTTTGCAGGTAGTTGTTAAAGGACATTTTTTTAAAAAGGTAAAATTGTAACTCTCATACAAATATAAAATGATCACATGTTGAAGATTTTATTTAACTCATTAATGAGGGAACCAGTAAGATACAACCAGTTCCAAGGTGCACACATGTACAGACTACAAGGGATGATGAAGTGAATTTGCAAACTTATGGAGAACTGGTCAATATCCTCAGGGCATAACCAATTGCATTCCACATGAAAACATGCCTTTATTTTTCTATTTGGATTATAAAAATGCATGGAAATTTATATCCCATTCCTCAAAATTAACACTAATGTTAATTTTTTTTTTGTCTTTTTCCGTGTCCGGCAACGGATTGCAACCCTCAGTGTCACCCCCGTACCCGACCGGGACCGGCAACAGGATTGCAACCCTCGGTGTTGCTCCTGCACCTTGCTCAGCCAGTGAGCGGGAACCGGTCTGTATGTGGGATCCGAACCCTCGGCGGGAGCGCCGCCGCGCTTCTCAAGCGGCGCACTATAGCAGTGCGCCACCGGGCCGGCCCACTATAAGTTTTTTAACAACATACTGAATTACAAAATAGTTCAGACCAAAGTCTCAGACTCCTGTAGAACCAGGCAACTTGGAAGGATATGCTAGACAGGACACCCAGGGAACTTTTTTTTTTTTCCATTTAAGTGCCGTCAACAATTTTTCCCCATACAAAGAATGAAATTTCCTCACTAGTAAAATGAGAGATTTGGACTAGTGATTTCTGAGACCCCTTCAGTTCCAACATGCTGTCACTCTGATTTCTTGACCATTATCTATCTTTGTGTATAAAACTCATGGAATCTTTTGTTGGTATGTCAGAACTATTGTAGTCATTTGTATCAGTTGAATTCGTCTATTGCTGTGAGTACATCCTCATACTCTCTCTGTCTGGAAATAAAATCAAACAAAAATCCTGGCTCCCTTCCAATTATGTTTAGACTGTGTGTGTGTGTGTGTGTGTGTGTGTGTGTGTGTGTGTGTGCATGCGCACACATACAAATGGAAGCAGAACCTGAGCATAAGTATTCTAGGTATATTTGTTTATCCAATGCTACCTACAGAAGACACTGGTAAGGGCCGGCCCGGTGGTGCACTGGATAGTGCACCACTTGTGAAGCGCGGCGGCGCTCCCGCCCGAGGGTTCGGATCCCACATACAGACCGGTTCCCGCTCACTGGCTGAGCGAGGCGCGGGAGCAGCGGGGGCGGTGGCGCTT
>NW_007732273.1:12508-26686 GCF_000696425.1 Galeopterus variegatus | reverse complement strand
GGCGGGGAGGGGGGGGGCACCTGGGGGTGGCAATCGGTGGTGGGACCGGAGGGAAAAAAAAAAAAAAAAAAAAAAAAAAAAAGAAGACACTGGTAAGTTTTCTTATTAGCAAAATGAGATAAGCCAGTCTGTTTTTTAGTTAAGCCATTAGTTAATATGGCAAGCCAGGAAAATATTGTGTAGATTTTGTTGGTGGTCAAATATAGGGAAGCAATGAATCACGATTTTCTTAATTCTTGTAGACTTTTCCCTGCAGGGAAAATACAGGAAATCTCTTAAAAATTGCTTTGTGACAATGGAGGTGGTCATAGCAATGTTGGCACAGGACAATTCTCTGAGTCGTTTCAGACTTGACCCAGTTATCCCCACTCTCTCACTTACAGTTCTCAAGAATAACTAGAGAATGTGCTGAGAATGCACATCTTAGATGAGGAGGGAGCTGGCCGAAACTGCCTGCGCTCTGTTCCAGTCGTCCCCAGAACAGAACATTTTTAAGCATTACCCCAGTGTGTCGTGTGATCCTAAGGTATACAACCTGGGGCAGGCTGTCTTTTGCGGTCCCTCAGCAGCTGAGCAAGTGGCGTACATGCAGTTGAGACTCTGTCTGTCCCAGGCAGCCTTCTTGGGCCTTGGAGAATGTTGGGAAAATAGAATAGTTTGGTCAGGGCCCTCACCTCAGGTCCAGTTGGGTGTGGTTCAACATCCTTTGTAAGCAAATTGTGTGTGTGTGTGTGGAGTTAGTGCGCATGTGTGCCAGTGTATCTTTTTAGTTTTTATGCTATTCTTGTGTTCAGAGAGAGAGAGAGAGAGAGAGAGAGAGAGAGAAAGAGTTTTTAGTGAAGCAAGCAGGCAGGCTGGCGTTGGCCTCAGGCATCCGCCCCACGCAGCCATGCTTTCCAACCTATGGCTCCAAGGCCCTTTTGGCCAGTTACCTAGCTCATAGACCTATGTGTGAGGGGTCTGGTGAACCAGCATGGTGTGTGTGGGGTCTGGTGATCCAGTCTGGCATATGAAGGGTTTGTGACCCAGTCTGTGAACGTGCTTGAGGGGTCTGGGAGCTCCAGACCCAGCTGTAGCTCAATAATCAACCCACTCAGTGCAGGATTACTGGCAGGTAAAAGAACTGGACAACTAGCATGGTCATGTTGCTAGACAACTGGCGTCACAAACAAGATTAAGAGCTAGAAAATTGGCGCTGTGAGCAGGATTCTAGCCACAGCAGACCATGACAGAGAACTGGCTCACAATGAATTTCAGGCTTCTGTCTTCCCTTGCTGCCTACCTGCAAGTAACAAACCTGTTTCATGTAACTTTTCGTGTGGGGGGGTGTTCTGCTTCACTGGACTCAGACAAATTGGTAACCAGGGCACAGTAAAACTGCTTCACAGTTGGGGTGTCAAAAATTGGTACTGGAGCTAGCAAGGGCCAGTGTTAGGTAATTCAGGAGAATAGGAAGAAACTGAAGCATGAGTTTTTTAAAAATCTCATTTCTTCTCTATTTGACTCTAAGCAATAGAGAAGAGGGTCAGAAGCTCTTTAGCTATGTGACTTAATACTTAAATGTTTGTTGAATGAATGATTGAACTACCTCTTCCTTTCTTTAAACATAGAGCCCATGTAACCTAAAAAGCTCTCAATCTATAAATTTTTAGAAAATCTACTATATTTGAAGGTGTGAAAGCATGAGTAATGATTGTGTGTAGCTAATATTTTTTGAGGATAGATGTTCTGCTTTGTAGATTTTATCAGGTAAAAACCCAGTTCAGTTTAGAAATCAGCATCAAAACTTTTTTATTTAAATTTGTTTATTCTCATTTGAATTATCTCATTTTAACCAAAAGGATATTCTTGATGGTAAGACACAAAAAAAACAATCGCATTTCTTTGTTTCAATCTTCTTCTTTCATCCTAGTCATTTCTGTAGAAACAGAGACTGAAATGACTGGGCTGCATTATGGAGGATTTCTGGTAATAATACACCTACACAATGTGCTGCAGGAAATAAAGAGTCCATACCTGATACCCAAGGTAACTTATGACTTGATGAGTCATATAAGAATTTAGGACTATTGCTACTGAATATTGAAGATTTACATCCCAAATATATTTTTATTGCCCCAGTAACATAACTTATGGACTAAAGGGGACAAAATTTCAAAGGCCTAGATTGTATCTGTGTATACATTTCTATCTAATTACATAGATATATACACGCACAAAAATGGTTGCAAGTAAGGTGCAGGAGGCAGATATGGAGGTAGATATGAGAAAAGATAATAGTGATTAACATCTCTAATGTGAGAGCCAAATTCATTCATTCATTCATTTTGTCATTGAAATAACCCTGAGAAGTAGGCACTATTGACATTATTTTACAGATGAGAAAAATAAGACTCAGTAGTAAGTAGCAGAGCCCAGTTTTGAACCAAGTTAAGCCTGATTCCAAAGCTAATAGGATATATCCTAAGACTTTTTCTGTTGTCCCTGACCTGTGGCTAGGACCCCAAACTGAAGCAAAACCCAGCAAGTACCCCCACATTTTAAAATCAGATGTCTGCCAGAATTTGGAGCCAACCACCTTCTCCTGGAGCTTAGAGTAGCAGAATCACTCTCACTGCTGATCCTATGCTTCTCCCACCTCTGCTTCCCCTCCACTGAGAGCACTGAGAGAAAAAGAGGTATAGCTTTTCCTCTCCCCAAAGCTAATGAAAGGGAAAGAAAAAAAAAAACACCAGAATTTCATCGAAAGATTGGAGTGCCTACAAGAAGAGACCGACATATTTATCCCTGTAATGGGGATTTGCTTCAAGAGTGGACATGTTGCTTAACCCCACATGACCTGAATAGGGGCAAAAAGATTTGGCAAGAGAGGGTATGGTTAGGTACAAGGACCACTCTGCCCTTAATTTGTCAGTTTTTGTTAGAAGACCAATTCCACATGTACCTGCTGACCTGAGAGTTTAATGGAAGATGAGAATTGGGGCTACAGTCTTAGGCAGTGTCTGCAGTGTATGTGTGCATGTGTGTATTGGGAAAGAGGATACCGCCAGAAAGACACATGCATTACAGGCTAAATGCCACCAAATGGGGGTCACCTAGATGGCCAAACCTGGCAAAGGACAGCCAGTGCCAAAGGGAGCATCACCTGAATAAACCCTTCATTGGCAAAGGAGGTTGAGGCCTCCTCATCAGCCTGTGTAGACACTGAACAGAAGTGCAGTAATGGCCAACCAGGAAAAGGTCTGTGAGTCCATCCTCCTCCCTCATCCCCGCTGAAATACTGCTAAAAGAGGGAAGAGGGGAGATGGATACAGAGCAGGCCACAGGCCCTTCAGGCAGATCTGACCTGAGCTAGAGGAAGGAGACGACAAACCTTGAATCAAGTTTGAGAACAGGACTGAATCTTAAATGCCAGAATTAGACTGTTCTCATGACCAAACTAGGTAAAAAATTTGTAAAAACTAGCTAAGGCATTGTTAAGGAAGTCGGTACTAGAGGAAAAGTTATGTGTGTTGTGGGGAGGGGGTCATTTAGCACAACTGTCAGAAGAGTTATAGAAAATTATAAAACTTTTAAATTTATAACATGCCCCCACCCCCAACAAAAGTTAAGCATTTCCACCAAACCAGTTACCATATCATTCTCTCCTCTGTGTAAATCCTGGTTAGGTAGTGAGCCAGAGGCATATCTCTAGCACTTCATGGCCCATCTTAAGACTTCCCGAGTTTACTGGGGCCCCTCAATGCTGGTGAGAAGGTGCACCTATTTCCCACAGGTACCTGCCTAGGTGTTCCTGACTCTATTGGGCATCCACCTCCCATTAACCCGACTTGATGGGAAAGTTCCTGGCTGGCTCTATTTGTCACAGCTCTGAGATGGAGAAAGGGTCCCAGCAACCTCTGCAGGACCAGTGGATCAAACTTTTAAAATCCTCTTGGATTCTGGAGGGTCTTCACTCTTTAAATGGTAGGCTCGGACATTCCGCATTTGCAAGTATGTCACTCAAAAGCTTTCCCCATTCCACGTACTCTCCAGGTGCACCTGAATCTCCAAGAAGTAGATCTCATTCAAGTTCCTTGGGCCAATGATCATTGTGATACACTGCACCATTGGCTCCAATTCCAAGCCAGCCAGGAAATTTCCCATCAAGTCAGCCCCTTCCTGCATCCATGCCCTTTGCCCTGGATATTGCAATTCTTCCCACTTATGGAGGAGAATATATTTTCACATACCTTGACTTTAGGTTCAACCATGTGACTTGCTTTGAGCAATAGAAGGAAGTGGAAATGACAATGCACCATGATGATCCTAGGCTTTAAGATGCCCTGAATTTGCTTCTTGCCCCTTGCACAGCTGCTGTCACCATGAGAAGAGCTTCCCCCAACATTGCTATCCCCTCTGCCCAGGTACCAGAATGAACAACTGGGATACTGACCTGAGCCCAAACTACTGTGAGCGAGCAGGCCCACTGGACACACAACCTAAAACGGTGCTGCTCAGATGATTTCAGCCTACTTCAGTCAATCCACAAGTACGTGAGCCATATAAGTAGCTTTTATTTTAAGCCACTGAATTTTGGGATGGGGTTTATAAAGCACTGATAGCTAACTGATACAATCATTTCTCTAGTACAGCGAACAAATGTGGTAGAATTTAAGCCAGAAAAAAAATGCTATTATTTCTAGAGTAATTTCCCCTTCTATTGCATTTGCTAGCTTAAGTGATTAAATTAATTCCAGTTTGTTTTTTAATTGAAGCATAATCGATTATACATATTTGTGGGGTACAGAGTTGAATATCAATATCTATGTACAATATGTAATGATCAAATCAGGATAATTACTATATTCATCATTACAAAACATGATCATTCTAGGCTGGCCCTGTAGCTCACTTCGGAGAGTCCGGTGCTGGTAGCGCCAAGGCCACAGGTTCGGATCCCTGGCTGAGTGTGGTGCAGACCACACTGTGCCAAGGGTTGTGATCCCCTTCCCGCTCAAAAAAAAGTGATCATTTTTTGTGACCCTAAACCAATTTCTTGCATTATTTGCTGAAAAGAATGTATTTCCTGGCATAGTCTAAGAAGAAAATGTGTCTACACTCTTACTCTATAGAACTCTGAGAGGACCATCCAGTCATTGCTGACAAAGCACAGTCCTACATATTATCATCATGGAGTGCATGCACAGTTAATTTGAAAAAGCAGCTAACTCACCTTCATGCGCTGCAGTCCAAAACTTCATTTATGAGTCACCTATCTAGAACTCAGAACATCTTTCCCTATAGAAACAATATTATGGGCCGGCCTGGTGGCGCACTGCTACAGTGCGCCACCTGGGAGTGCAGTGGCGCTCCCGCCGAGGGTTCGGATCCCACATACAGACCGGCCGCTCACTGGCTGAGCGAGGTGCGGGCGCAACACCAAGGGTTGCGATCCCGTTGCCAGTCACGAAAAAAGACAAAAAGGAAAAAAAAAAAAAGAAACAATATTATTGTGTTCCCAGGCAAATGTAAAAAAAAAACCACTTAATTCCATAATATAACTGCATGTTATTAATAATGCCACGGCACACAAAGGTGAACGCCTGATCTCCACTGCTCTGGTTTCCTTCTCGCATTATGCCCCTCTCTCTTTCTTGTTTGCTCTTGCTGGAGGAAAAGAAGCACCTGTGTGGTTAAAGCCTACTGTTAATTCAGTCTCCTTTCCTAAGTGGGTAAGATCGCTGTACTAAAAGGCGGTGAGGACCTGCTACTCTCAGGCCTCTGTCCTCCCACACAACTGCTTGGCTGCATGACTTGGAGTCTGCTCCACAGTCTCTCTCTCTTTCTCTCTCTCTCCCCCCCCGCCTCTCTTTCTCCTCTTCCTAGACATACCTGAGGCTGTAGATTCCATGTTTCATATTTGCAAAGGCAGTGGGAAATCTCACTGTAGTTTCAGGCCTGCGACATGTTCTCCATCACAGAATACTGAAAATCCTTTGTTCAGACAGTTAAAAAAAATGCTTGAGCAGATTAATAAATCAGCGCTTAATTTTTCTCATTTGGCTAGATGCAACATCAGTCAGAATGCTGAAGGGCCCGGGGGTAACTGGCATTTAGAATTGCTAAGACTCATTCCCCTTCTGTTCATCAGTCCTTTGGGAAAATTCTTCCTATGTTCAGCTGAAGAAGACTGAACACATCTTGAATGCAACCTGCTTTCATGTCTTGAGGGTAAGACCCCCATTTCACAGTGACTCATTTTTTGGAAGATTCTGTAGTTCTTTCGTGGAGGAGTAATAGTCATGTTTTGTTAGAAGAGAAGTTGATTTTGGAAAAACTAAGAGAGATAGAAACTATGTGTGTGTTCTATTTCTTTGAAAATTGCATGAAGTTTATTAATTTATTCTCAGTTCAGAGCTCTGAGATTAAATTTTGCCCTAACCTTAGTTTCAACAGATACAAATTTATTCTGATATAAACTTCCAACATCACTTTTCTGACAGAATTTTGATGTTTTTCAATAACATCACTATTTTAACTAACATTACTCTTTTGGTCAGTTAAAGCTTTACTAATGTTGTCTCATATTTTTAAAAATCAAACTGTTTAGTACAGATGAGTGCTTTCTCTTGTTTATAACTAGAATTTTTAAAAATCTATTCTGAAAAAGATTTCTCTACATAGTATATTCCTCATATCCTAAAAAAGATCATGTGTATTGTCATTTAACCAGTTTCCTTGCAAATTTTATAGCCAGCAAAACACATTATTGATAACCACATATTTTAGCTATAAAAATTTAATAAAATTTTAAAAACTTTGAGATTTTCCAGCTTTCCCTTAATATAGCTGGTATTTAAAAATGACCTTAAATATATGTATATGATATCTTCTGTGCAGTTCAGATAGAATACTTGTTATGGCCATTGTGAGACCTCACCTTCAAATAATAGGTGACTTGAGCCAAGGGCTTACAGACTAAGTGAGGCCACCTTTTGAATCAATTCTGAGTACCCATAAAAGCACTTTTAAAACTCTCTCAGGAATGCCACATTCTTACTCATTGTTGAGTGGCTCAGGGTTAACACGCACCGCCTCAGGACCAGTGGAAGTCCCCACCCCTAACCAGGCCAGTTGCACAGGTGCTGGCTCTTCTTTGTGGCAGATAGAGATGAGAGGCACTTTTACAGTGGGAGGCCAGCTTCTCCCATGTGGAAGAAGCTCACCTGCTCTGCTGTGGGAGGGCATGAATGTTCCCAGAGAAGCAGGGACAACAGAGGGAAAAAGAAAGGAAAGAAGAACACATCTTGAATGCAATCTCCTTTCATGTCTTGAAGAAGAGGGAAAGAGAGACAAAGGGAAAGAGAAAGCGCTGGTTCCACGTACCTAAAGGCCCAGATACATTCCTGCCTCTCCCATAGTTACATGAGTAAATCAATTCTTCTTTAAACAAAAGAAAACACTCCTTTTTTTGAATTACAGAAATGGGGACATGTCTGAGCCTGAGTACTACTTTTGGCCACTCCACAAACTCTCCAATCAGACAGCCACCAGCTGTCAGAAGGCCAAGAAAGAAGGTGGGTCCCAAGGTGAGGCTGAAGTTCCCCTAGAGTCCCTGGATACCAGCACACACTCTTCTGAGATGCTTTGGATGACATCCAAAGATGTCACTCTTCTGAGATGCTGGGATGACATCCTGGCCCTAGCACCCCTTGACTTTCACCTGACATACATGGATTATTTCTTTAAGACATCATAGCAAGACAAGTAGCAGTAATAGTAATTTACAAAGCATAGCAAAATCTCTTTTACTCTCTTATAGAATTTGGGATGTAGTATTATAAATAGAAAGAAACTGTCAAATATTAAATATTTAAATGTTAAACTAAGACTTTTATATTGTTACTATCAACAATATTAATAAACAATGATAAAACAAAACAGTTTGCTCTTTGGGGTTCCAGAGATGAAAAAGCACATGCCCAAGGGAGCAAAACAACACCTGGAAACAGAAGATACAAACGACTTGTTTCATGAGTGCATGCGTGTGTGTGTGTGTGTGTGTGTGTGTGTGTGTGTGTGTGTATACATGTCTATGTACATGTACAAGGGTACTTCAAAAAACTCATGGAAATACTTGTATTATCTTTTAACTCTATTTTTCCACGAACTTCTTGAACAACAAAAATGTAACATAGGGATGATATCTCAAAACATACCATTCCTCTTCAGTGTTTGAGCGCTTAAGAAAGGTGGATCTTCACGTTAACAGCTTGACTGAAGATAACTTTGGGAAAGAATTTTGCAACCAAGGCTTTGTGCTTTTGGTATATTTATGTAGGAATTTCCCTTAAGGACTTACAATGTCGGTTTACTCAGTGTTTCTAAAAAGTTAGTGTAAATTGTGAGAAATTAAGTAAAGAAACTTGGTAGATGAGCACTAAGAAATAATAAATGGGAGCTAAAAACACAGATTAAAGGACATCTGTGGTACAACAAATAAATAAGGGATTTCATCTTGCTGGATAACTACCTTAATTCTCTATCTCACTCTGACCCTCATAAAGAAGTTGATGAATGACAGATTGTAACAGGTTACTCTGTGACTTTGAAAGAAAAGTCCTGATAATGAACATAATAAAAACAGTCTCAATTTAATTGCTAGCTATAAAAATGATGCTTATTTCCCATATTTTATATACATATATATATATTTTTCAAAGTTCTGAGATCCTTTTTACATAGTACAGCTCTTCGGGAGTAGAAATTAAGTTGTGGCCATCAAAAACCAAACAGCTTGATATATAGAAATGTTCAGGTTTTTGTAAAATCAGTTTTCCTCTGATGGCTGCAACAATTTTAAACCTAAGCCTCTATGGGCACTATGTAAATTGCCTGAAAGGGTGGCACAGCACACCTCATCCTTCTCCCCGTAAAGTGGAGAGCATTACAGCGACTTGATTTTTCATGCCAAGAGTGATGGTCGGTTATCCAAAGACCTCTTATTTGACTTTCTGATGTATTTTACAGTTGTATCTGACTATGAAAGAAATGCTCAAAAACTTCAGTCTTTGAGATTAAATAATAAAGATTTAATGCAGGAGGAACTAGAAAGCTATTCAACTTCCCCATGTTGACTCCTGCTCAGGAAACTTTCTTTTTCCCCAGTTAATGCAGAGAATCTGCATAGCACTACTCGGACAATATTTATTGGTTCATCCCTCAGAGAGCCACATATAGGTATGGAATTATTTATAACTAGTTGCACTTTTCATTGCTAAATATTTTTCTCATTCCTGCTGGGCTAGAGTTACCTTGTTATAGTGGAAAGAAAAAGGCCTGGATAGACCGACAGACATGGAAAGAAGAGGGAGCAGGGGACAGCAAAGAGGAAATGGATTCATTATGACACACAAAGGTAAAATTCCCTAGTTAAGAACAATACAGCATTTGTTTAAAAAGAAATAAGTAAAGGTATTGTTTGGTACTTTTCCATTAATTTTTCAAAGGTCTTGACCTCCTAAAGAAAAACTTCTGACTAAAAGGGGTTTTCCTCACCACTCAGTTCCTTCTGCTGGGTCCTACAGTGTGAATCAATGATCCTATATTTGGCCCTCAAACAGTTGCCATGGAAACAAGAGCAGCAAACACTTTCAGCTTTCTGGCTTTGCTGTGGGATCCAACTAGAACATGATTAAGCTGTCAGAGAACCTCCCTAAGTAAAGTTTTACCTGATAAGTAAGAGTTTCCAGAAAAAAATGGTGACACATACAGGAAGGAAAATAGATTGTTTAACTCACTCTGAAAAATCCCTTTTGATTCATAGACTGTCTACATCTTTGAAACAGAAGAAGCCATCTTTCTCTCATCAGTCTCTTTTCAATTCACATACAAGCACCAGGGAGCAAATGAAACTTTCCTGCGCTGGCATGAGGAGGAATCACATTAACAAAAGGAAAATAAGGTTCTTGATCACTGAAGAGCCTAGAAAGCAAAATGATAAACTGGAGAGAGTGTGTTGCAGAATGAATGACAGGGAAGAGAATCAGATGCTATTTATTTCCTTAAAAAAAGGAAAATTAATATCCTGATTGGGGAAAAAAATGGAAATCACTGTGGATGTCAAAGAACACTGGTTTTCCACAACTAGAATAAAAGATGATTTGGAGCTTGAGAGGCCTCCCTGCAATGGTCTTGAAACTTTATTTGTATCATTTGGTTCCAGCAAACAGCACCTGGCTTCTCTGGGAAAGAATTCTAGCTTCCTATTTGAATCAATTGAATAGTTCTATCCCACATGATTGACCTCTAACGAGATTCTATTAGATTGAGTAAGGTCAGTTCTTTCATATCAGAATTACAGAAGAGAGCAGACCACTCCATGTGGTGCCATGGCTGTAAAAGACGAGAACTGATTGGTAGAAGCCAACATTTAAACAACTGCTTGGAAGATGACTTGCCAGATATTGGTGGAACAGAAAAGAAAAATTGCTATTTGACAAGATTATACCCTCTATCTTCCATTGAACTTTATTTGTATCATTTGGTTCCAGCAAACAGCACCTGGCTTCTCTGGGAAAGAATTCTACCTTCCTATTTGAATCAATTGAATAGTTCTATCCCACATGATTGACCTCTAATGAGATTCTATTAGATTGAGTAAGGTCAGTTCTTTCATATCAGAATTACAGAAGAGAGCAGACCACTCCATGTGGTGCCATGGCTGTAAAAGACGAGAACTGATTGGTAGAAGCCAACATTTAGACAACTGCTTGGAAGATGACTTGCCAGATATTGGTGGAACAGAAAAGAAAAATTGCTATTTGACAAGAGTATACCCTCTATCTTCCATTTGGGTTGTAAAATTTTTCCAACTGAAAATATCCAATCATCTATGTAATTGCTGGTGTGTGTGAAATTATTACAACCATTGTGGCGAACAATTTGGTAATGCCTAGAAAATTTGAAGATGCACATTTAATACAAACTAGCAATTTCGCTTCCCAGTGGCTGCTATGAACTGAATTGTGTCCCACCCAAATTCATACATTGAAGCCCTAACTCCCAATGTGACTGTATCTAGAGATAGGGTATGTAGGAGATATTTAAGGTTAAATGAGGTCATAAGGGTGAGGACCTAATCCAATAGTACTGTGTCCTCATAAAAAGAGGAAGAGAGAGAGAAATCTCATTCTCTCTCTGTCTCTCACATGTTCATGTGAGGACACAGTGAGGTGGTGGCTGTCTGCAAGCCAGCAGAAGAAGCCTCACCAGAACCCAACTATGCTTAGTACTCTGATCTCAGACTTTCATTCTACAGAACTGTGAAGAAAGAAATATTGGTTGTTTAATACACCCAGTCTATGGTATTTTGTTATTGCAGCCTGAGCAGACAGAATGGCTCTCCTAGAAAAGCTCATATGCATGTCCAAGAAGGCAGACTATAAAGATGTTCATTATACCTGTCTTGGATTAATCCCCACTGTAACTGTTGAGGTTGGGAAATCCTATTATGGTAGTTGAAAGGTGGATCCTTGAAGAGGTGATTAGATTGTGAGGACCACACCATAACTGAATGGATTAATGCATTTGATGGTATAATGGCAGTTGTGGGCATGGTTCTGAAGGCTTTAAAAGGGCATAAGGAAATATCATGATTTTCAAGAATGAATATGCTAATAATAAGTTTAAAAATTATTTAAAAAATAAAATAAATAAAAAGAAGTTATAACAGCTGAAAAATATATAAAATTTCCCCCTCTGTTTTGAAATTTGCTATACTAATATATTTGGATTTTAGGCATATGCACAATAAATCAGAACACACAGTTTTCCTTAAAAAAAAAGGAGAGCAGAGAGGAGCTCTCTCTCTCTCTGCTCTGCCATGTGAGACCCCTGCATCACTGTCATCACCAACAAGGCCTTCACCAGATGTGTTCCCTGGACTTTGGACTTCCCAGCCTCTGAAACTGTAAGCAATAAATTTTGTTTTCTTACAAATTACCCAGTTCCAGGTATTTTGTTATAAGCAACAGAAACACTCTAATACAATACCATTGTCCCTAATAACAAAAGTATGGAAAGAATCTAACTTTCAATAAACTTGTAGTGGATTGAATTATGTCCCCCCAAAACTCAATGAAGCATGAATTATTTCCCCCAAGTTTTATGGATTAGAAACTTAGCCCCCACTGTGACTGTTAACAGGGTGGGAAATCCTATTATGGTAATTGTAAGGTGGGGCCTTGAAGAGGTGATTGGGTTGTAGGACGATACGGTAATGAACAGATTAAAAATGGTGGTCAGGCACATGGTTCTGAGGGCTTTAAAAGAAGAGAGAGTCTGTCTTGCTCTCTCTGCTCTCTCTGCTTCCACCATCTTGCAATATGAGACCCCTGGGTAACTGTCACTACACCAGATGGAGTTTGGATTTCCTAGTCTCAGAAACTGTAAACGATAAATTTCATTTTACTTTATAAATCACCCAGTTACAGGTATTCTGCTATAGCAACACAAAATGGACTAATTCAAAACTGTTTATTCACATACAGAATTCTATACAGCAGTTGAAATGAACTCTAATAAAGTGTATCAATGTAAATAAATCTCAAAAATATAATGTACTACAAATACTATATATTTACCAAAAATACACAATTGGGGGGGTGATATTAGATATCATTCACACACACACATAATCACTGCATGCTTAGCCAGCGTAGATTAGAAAATGGTCTGTTCTCTTGCTCAAATTAGATTGCTATTTTTTTTCATTATCCAGGTTTTGTTGATTCTCTAGTGTGTCCCAAACTATTCTCACTCATTGATTGCTTCCATCATTAGAGACTTTGTCTGTATTTGAGAAAAAAAGAAAAGAAAAAAATCCCAGCCTCTGATTATTCAAAATTCATTTTAAATCCTATCTTGATAAATAGTATTCCCAAAGATGTTCTCTCCTTTCAACATCCATTGCACAACATTTGTATGCTGTGTGTTCTCTGGCCAGATGCCCTTATGATATTCCCCTAGTGAGCTGATGGAAAGGATGTTTTAACCCTGGTACTCTGGGCAGAAAGAGTGCCTTTTTAATTGGGTTAGCAGTGAAAACATGAAGTCCAAGTGACTTCTCGTGTCCCACCATTAAACACACCTTAGGGCGCCCCAGTTCAGCGATGTTTTGCGAGTGATATCATAGAGTTGCTACTTAGATTTATAGGTTTTTACTTCATTACTTTTACATGGCTTGACATTTGATTATTCATGATATATTTCCAAGAAAAGTAAAAGGTACTTATGTATTTCTTATAAAAAGACAGAAAGAAATAATGTAATTAAGTGCACCTATAGATTTTTTAATCAGCTTAATATAAAGAACCTGATTCCAGAACATAATTTATTTTGACTATGGGTGTTTCTTTTTTTATATATATCATTTTATATAATTAGTTCTTTTGTATATGTCAGTTTTTTCCAAATTGAGTTCTACAAAACTGTATTAACTATTTTAGGTGTGAAGAAAAAAGGTGTTCCATTGTCAAATAAACAGGTATAATCGGGGTTAGACCAAATTAAGTTAGTTACATTTTTGAAGAGCTTCTCCAAGCCTGTACAAGAGCACTTCAAAAAGTTTGTGGAAAAATGGAATTAAAAGATAATACGAATCCATCCATGAACTTTTTGAAGTACCCTTGTATGTGACCATCCATTATAAACCCCAAGAGATGCTGAAATATACAGTGTAACAACACCCTCGCTTTCTTTTTAGTGCTGTGCTGTAGAATGCTTATAGTGTCACTTAGATGCTTGTATTTTTATTTAGGCAGATTATGTACAGTTGGACTTACATTTCAAATTTATTTTTACAATACCTTTATAACTTCATATTAAAATATAATTTAATATTTTACTTCTTTTACTTAAATTATAAAATTTATGTTCATAAAAATTGAAATCACACAAAGGTATGGTGAATAAAAAGCAAACATCTTCATCCTCTCCCAAATCACACTCTCCTCCCTCAAAAGTAATTATTGTCAACAGTTTGGTGAATCTCTTTTTTAGTTACTTTTATACAAAACATTCAGTTCCTACTTCATGTAGTCAGAGGAATATGTCAAACGTCTTTAAAATTGGATTGGAGAGAAAAAAATCTTTTTTTTTTTTTTTTTTTTTTTTTTTTTTTTCCGTGCCCGGCAA